>NC_022034.1:27136000-27141722 GCF_000317375.1 Microtus ochrogaster | reverse complement strand
CAGCTCACAATTCTACAAGATTTTCAAAGAACTAATACCAATACTCCTAAAATTATTCCACACAATAGAAACAGCAGGAACATTGCCAAACTCTTTTTATGAGGCTACAATTACCCTGATACCCAAACCACAGAAAGACATTACTAAGAAAGAGAATTGCAGACCAATCTCACTCGTGAACATTGATGCAAAAATATTAAATAAAATAGAATCCAAGAACACATCAGAACCATCATCCACCATGACCAAGTCGGCTTCATCCCAGAGATGTAGGGATGGTTCAACATATGAAAATCTGTCAACATAACCCACCATATGAACAAACTGAAAAATAAAAAACACATGATCATCTCATTAGATACTGAAAAAGCTTTTGAAAAAATACAGCATCCCTTCATGATAAAGGTCTTGGAGAGAGCAGGGATACAAGGAACATACCTAAACATAACAAAGGCAATATACAGCAAGCCAATAGCCAACATCAGACTAAATGGAGAGAAACTCCCAGCGATTCTACTGAAATCAGGAACAAGACAAGGTTGTCCACTCTCTCCATATCTAGTCAATATAGTTTTTGAGGTCCTAGCTAGAGCAATAAGATACAAAAGTAAATCAAGGGGATACAAATCAGAAAAGAAGTCAAACTCTCACTGTTTCCTGATGATATGATGGTTTACATAAGCAATCCCAAAGAGTCTACCAAGGAACTTCTATGACTCATAAACACTTTCAGTAATGTAGCAGGATACAAGATTAACTAAAAAGAAAATCAGTAGTCCTCCTGTACACAGATGATAAAAGGGCTGGGGAAGAAATCAGAGAAACAACACCCTTCACAATAGCCACAAAATGACCCAGCTGGGGTGCAAGCATTCAAATACACGAGGCTGTGGGGGACACTTCACACTCAAACCCTAACACTGTGTATAACCCTTAAGTGGTTTAGCTGCACCGGGGTCAGCTAGGTTAATGTGCGAATAACTGTTCCCAAGATAAAACAAAGCCATTGGTCCCCACTGTCTGACTGCGATGATTCAGACTCTCCATCTCATTTCATATCCGGAGACAACCAACGCTTCAGTTCCACGTCAGCCTTATAGGCTCCATCCAGCCCCACTCCTGTGTCTTCGGCCTGTCTCTGTGGTGGTAGCTGCAAGTGTGAAAACGAGACGAAAATCCCAAAGATGAAAACGCACTGTGTATTTTGTACGGGAATACCTCAGGGTCTTTAGTGGTTTCTTTGACTATGTGCTCATGCCAGGTGTGGAGGCATATGCTTTTAATCACCAAACTTAGGAGGCAGAGGCAGGAGGATTTCTGTGAGTTCAAGTCTAGCCTCTTCTACATAGCAAGCTCCAAGACAGCCAGGGAGACATAGAGAGACTGTCCCAAAACAAAACAAAACAAAACAGCATTTTGATTATAAGGTTAATTAAAAGGTAATTTAAAATAGCATATACCATGACAAAAATAAAAGAATCAAAAGTACGTGTTGTCTCACTACTCCTCTGTGAACTCTGTTAGTTTTTGTAGACTTTTGAAACGCATCCTTTTGTGTTTTTCAACTGTTGAGATCATAGTGTTATGCTTAGTTTTTGTAGACTTTTGAAACGCATCCTTTTGTGTTTTTCAACTGTTGAGATCATAGTGTTATGCTTAAAAAAAAAAAATCTACTTACGTCCCCTCTCCTCTTTCTGTCCCTCTCTGAGATAAGTTCAGCTCTTCTCTTAGCAACCATATCGTCCTGTCAAAGAAACATTTCCAAGTTTACAACAACGACAACAAAAATGATAAAGTCACTCATTAGGTATCGCTGTACCTTCTCGAGCTGGGGCTAATACGTGGTAGAAGGGTACCGACACTCTCAGGAAAACAAGCGGAGGCGATTGTCAAAATACATTCATGTCCTTCTGGGCTATCTCCCTCTCAAGGGGTAAACACCCCACAGGTTCGCTCACTCTAGCCTTGAGCTCCTTCTTTAGACGTATTGTACATTGCTTCTTTGGGATGGGGGTGGCATTGGATTTCACAGAAATTCTTTTCTTTACCGTGAAGACGCATCTTTGAAAACACAGCTGCACCTCTAAGGAAAGCACATGCCTGTTGGATATGGCCAGAGGGAGGGAGGATGACCATGCCCTGTTTTCAGGGCCCTCCAACCTAACACAGTGAATCTGTCCACATGCCCTTGTGGTTTTGGTGCTGGTTGGCTCAGGACTCCCTGAGGTTTAACTAACTATAGTGTGCCTGCCAGAAGCGGGCACTACCTTGGGCATTCTTCTCAAAATACAATATCAAGTCAGGCAGGCAGTGCCACCGACTTAAGGGTGAGCTAACAGGAACCCTGAGGGATCTCTGCGATGTCACTCAGGGCATTCCCTAGGAGGAAATCCGGAAGCGGCTGGTGCGGCTGCTGCAGCGAAGGGCTTACATTTACTGCAGTCAAAACAATACCATCGGGAAATGGGTATGGGACAGGACTGGACATCCAGACCCTCATGGTATGACTTGATTCAGACAGACTGGCCTGCGAGCGGCTGGAAGGGTGAGCTGGAGTACAGAGACCAACCCAGGAAACCACAGGTGGGTCAGCAGGAGCGCGCTGTGAACCCAAAGACCCCCAAATCGGGAGAGGTGCAGTGGTGGGTGGGAGCTCGGGCACCACCTGCCAAGATCCGCCGCCTTCCAGCTCTCTACGGCACTTGCTGCCTCTGCCATGGCCTTCAGCCTGCTCCTGTGCCTGATGGAGGAAGGCCTGGACACCACGAGTTTGGAAAGAGAATCGTATTCCCATGTATTTGTATTGGATATGTACCCTGATTTTTGTCTTCAAGTCTTTGATGAGTTTTTTCCGTTCTGATTTTTTGCGCTGTTTCGTTTTCCACTTCTGAACTTGTGCAGGAAGGAGCCGGTCAAAGATGTCTTGATCTTCTACTTGTATTACAACAGCGGCATCTGGGAAAAAGCCACGCTCTCCTAGAAACTGGGCCTCCTCCGGGTACCGCGGGAAACCATCCAGGATGAAGCCAGTGGAGCTGGGTGGAAATTTGCACAAATTGCTTAAAACATAGATATTCCAGGTAGGACACACTCAAAAGACAGACATCCCCATGTTTCTCTAATATTCAGAACTATCTTTCTATCAGCTACCTTGCTACCAGTTTCTATGTGACATCTACGACATGAAAACAGAGGAACTAGTCTGTGAGAGGAAAGGAACCAGTGGGAGGCGGCAGGGTAACAGAGAGGATGACGACGTGGTGCTGTGAGCAACAGATAATTATATGTATGTACGAAGGTGTTATAACAAGTTTGTTATTTTGTATGGTAACTTCAAAACTCAAATATGTAAATATTACACTGTAGATCTATTTATACTATGTGTTGGTGGAAAGGCCAAAAAGTCTTGGGCACACAAGTGAGCACTGGAGAAGTTGGGAAAGTTAAGCTTGCAGATGCTTCAGAGGAAAGGGGTGTTTAGCTTGTTCCTCCTGGAAGGCAGGGGATAGGTGTAGTTCATAGCCTGCCATCCTTTGCTGTCTGAGGAGCCAGGACTGCCCATAGCTTCCAGAATTCCTATTTCCCTTATCCCAGACCCTTCCTCCTAAAGCCAAGGGCACTACTTCTGTGTCATGAGACTCAGGCACCTCGTACACTTTACAGTAGCCCAGGTGACTTCCGGGTTATCTTAGGGCCAGACATGGTGTCGTTCTGCTTGGACCCTAATCTTGAACTCTGTTTCTCAGTCAGTAGAGCCCATGTTAGGGATGAAGTCACAGTACTCTGTGAAGAGCTTCAATGTAAATGTATCTTAAGCTTTGTTGTACTTACAGAGCAGAGTTAATTGTTAACTGAAAACTTTTTCTCAAAATTGTACTATGCTTAAATATGGCCATAAATAAATAAATAAATAAATGCAAGCTGATGTCAGACTCCAAGAAGTCTTGGCTCAGCACCAGCTACCAGAAAAGGGCTGAACCGAGCTTCTTTCTTGTCTCTTTACAGATATTTTCCCTGTTTGCTGTAGAGTCAGCAAGGACCCTTCACATATTATCTCTGCATCTGCTATAGATTTTAACATGTGTTGATGAATCTTGACTTTATCAGACGTATAATATTGTAAGACAAGGTCTCATAACCCTGGCTGGCCTGGAACCTGCTATGTAGACCAGGCTGACCTCAAATTCACAAAGACCACCTGTCTCTGCCTCCTGAGCACAGAGATTAAAGGTGTGTGCCAGTTTCAGGCTTGAGGAAATTCTTAGGTGGCCAGGATAAACAGGTATGTAAAATAGCTATACAAATCAGACATTTAGAGACAGTAAACCTATTTTAAAACAATTCTTTGGCATGTATGCAATTTTACCATTTGTTAAAAATTTATGTTCAAGAGGTGAGTATATATATATATATTTTTTTTTCCAAGATGTATAAAATTGGATTAAAATAAGATTTGTGCTTGTATTATAAAAGTTGCAGGTAGCAACCGGTTGATAATTATTAACTGGAAGTTCACAAAGAGTTATAGAAAAGAAAGTAAGTTTCTGCTGGGGAGAAGTGCCCAGCCTAGTAAGTGATCACTTGACTAGCCTCAACACGTGTCCTGCCATGAGGCAGTTCACACACTCCTCCAGGTCTCCTGGTCGCCAACAGTAACTTCTGAGGCATATTCTGCCTCAGGTGACAGAACTTTTAGGGTCATGAGGATAACCAGAAGGCCAATGGATTTCAATCTTATAAAAAAATCTTATATAAAAGGTACTTATAAAGCAGCCTTTGAGGACTTGGCTTCGAGTTCCTGTTGAGAGGTCAGTGTTGATCTGCCTTTGAGTGAGCTTGTTGGCCTTATTTGTCCAAAAATGTCTACTGTATTTACACATTCATGTGCTTTCTTCTCAATAAAATGATACGCTTATAAACATCAGACTGTTTCAATCTTCACAGTTCATTCTCAAATGCTAATTGTTCTTTCTTATTAGGTAGGCAATCTTCTCTAAATTGGCCATGCTGGTCATCTCTTTCCTCAGCGATGCCTTCCATCTAGTCTCTTCTAGGAGGAACCCACTTCTTGCCTGGTGTCCTGGTGTCACTTTGACAAGAACTCCCAAGTCCTTACCGCTACATAAAAACTCTTCTGAGTTTTAATTCAGAAGTGTCGAAGCCCTGCTTTGACTTTCTAATGAAGGAAAGCTCTGTGGGTTACACTGTCAACAACCATGATCACCCTCATCGCTCCAACCCTCTCTTCGCCAGATTCAGCAACACAAGATGCCTCGAGTTTCTTCTCCACCTCCCTCCCGCTGTCCTGTGTGAGCCAAGGCTGGGCACCTCTGTGCTTTCATTGCTGCCATCTGCCTTAGTTTAGCACTCAGTAGCTCTTCTAGGATTAATCTAATAGACTGTTGCGGGAGGTCCTTCCGCTCCTCCAGCCTATAGCCGCTGAGATACCAGCCCATTGGAGCATGGTCTCTCTCCCTTTAAAAAAGCGGCCACTTCCTTCTCCTCTTCTCTTCACTTCCTGCTCCGCCGGTAACTAGACTCCCTTCCTGGTTGCGCAGAGGGCTGACTGTGATCTGTAAGTTTTTTCCCCTTTAAATAAATACTACCCTATTAATCATAATTCCAAACTGCTGTGGCATTGTTTGTGACTTACGCCTTCACTTGGCGCCCAACGTTTGGTTGGTTTTAGGACCTCTCCTTCCCCCGCTCGGCTGCCGGCCG
>NC_022034.1:27134259-27135900 GCF_000317375.1 Microtus ochrogaster | reverse complement strand
TCATTGCTGCCATCTGCCTTAGTTTAGCCCTCAGCAGCTCTTCTAGGATTAATCTAGTAGACTGTTGTGGGAGGTCCTTCCGCTCCTCCAGCCTATAGCTGCTGAGATACCAGCCCATTGGGGCGTGGTCTCTCTCCCTTTAAAAAAGCGGCCACTTCCTTCTCCTCTTCTCTTCACTTCCTGCTCCACCGGCGACTAGACTAGACTCCCTTCCTGGTTGTGCAGAGGGCTGACTGTGATCTGTAACTTTTTTCCCCTTTAAATAAATACCACCCTATTAATCATAATTCCAAACTGCTGTGGCATTGTTTGTGACTTACGCCTTCAGTAGACTGAAAAAAAAAACCTAAAAGAAAGTCAACCCTTTTCCTCACTTATGAGAGCAATGCATTTCACAATAGAAGAATCGCAAAATAGAGGGGAAAAAACCCATAAAACTGCAGACTATTATCATCCTATACCCCAGGTGTTACTGTCTTTGGTTGTTTTTTCTTTCTAGTCAGTTCTTCATGTGCCCCTTTCTACCATACTGTGATATATATTATATAAAAATATTACATGTGATTGTAAATCTTTATCATAATAAAATGTGATGGTTGTGAAATACTCAATATTTAGATTTTGTTGTGTAACTTTTTACATTAAATTGAATTCATGTCTCGATATCTCTATAGAGATATCTATCTATCAGATTTTCTGGAACTAGAGCTACAGATGGTTGTAAGCTGCTGTGTGGGTGCCGGGACTCGAACCTCGGTCCTGATTCTTTTAGTTGTTGAGCCACTGCTCCAGGAATTATTACTTTTTAATTTAAAAATGTTATTCTTTGCCTTTGTGTGGTGTGATGTGAGAAGCTAAGCTAATGGAGAACAGTTCATGAACAGAAAGCTGTGGGTTACATGCCCAAGTTTCCCACAGTTAGTGATCTAATTTAGAGAAAACGGACATTTTAAAAATCTTGATAACTCAATCCCACTCCCTCATTTCAAATAGGCAGTAGATACAAATGTGCCCAGAGTGCCATAGAAACATTCATCTAATTTCTCTGTATTTCAGTTTCTTTTTTTTTTCAAATTGAGATGATGCAAATTTCTATCCCATTCTATGCAGCAATTTTAATATGATTAAATACTAAAAATACCTAATATAGCCAAGAGGAGTGACTGTGACATGATCAGTTTTCATATACAGATTAAACTGATTCGAATAAAGCGCAGTTGACCAGTACTTGGTGTGTAGCAAGTTGCAAACGTGTTTGTGCTACAATCACTATTGTAAATATCATTTCATGCTCTTTTGGAGGATATCAAGGCAGAATACTCCACTTCAAAATAGGAAAAGAAACAAAGACAAAAAATAACAACTTCAGGACCTGAAGATTTGTTCTGTGTGGGTCAACACTGTTGCAGGCATTTGCTAGTGGACCAAGACTGGACAGCTACCCAGTGGTCATAGCTGTAATCATCACAAGGATAGAGGCGGAAGAATCCAGCACACCACGAGGGTATGTGGGCTTAAGCTGGAGATGGCAAAGCATAGCCCCCCTCCGACTGCGGTTCCTGAGATTCAGGAAGCAATTCCCTCCAGGCAACCCAGGGCGATGGTGGTGCATGCCTTTAATCCCAGCACTCGGGAGGCAGA
>NC_022034.1:27108379-27134159 GCF_000317375.1 Microtus ochrogaster | reverse complement strand
ATCTCTATGAGTTCGAGACCAGCCTGGTCTACAAGAGCTAGTTCCAGGACAGGCTCCAAAGCCACAGAGAAACCCTGTCTCGAAAAAACAAAAAACAAAAAGAAAAAACAATCATTTTCCTTGTGTAAAATTTACAATAAAAAGCTGAGGTTTGAAGCTCGGGGCAGAAGAAGAACTTGCCCTGCAGCCGATGGCCTGTCAGCTTGCATCAGAATCCTGGGTTCATGTACTCACTTCACCTACCAGACATCCCAGGTTCGAGACCTACTTCTCTGCTGAGGCTGGTCCCCAGCAGATTTAGAAAATAGTTCTCAACTACAGGTGTGCACTAAAATCATCTGGGGACCCTAAAAAACATGCCAGGGCCTTGGTCCTGGTCTCAAACCTCAGCAGAATCTGTTTAAATGCTTTGGCGTGAGTCTCTGGCTTCAGTGTTTTTCAAAAGCTCCATGGATGTTTTAATGTTTAGTTTATATAGATGAATAAGAGCAAATTTGTACGTACAAATTAGACTATAGTTTGGCTATTCGGAACAAAGGAAATGAAAAGCAGTGCGAAACATAACCCCTGTGTATGGAGGCACCCACCGCATCGGTTCTTTAAGCCACCACTCGGAAAGCATGGGGTCCAGAATTTCCGACGTCAGGGGCTCATTCTCCGTCAGACTCAGCTTGATTGCCTCCTCCTCTTCTGTGAACTGCACATCTGGAAGCTAAAGGTGAAAATTATAAAATAAGAGGAGTCTTAAGCTCCGCATTGATAAGCGATACTGTTTTACACCACTGCTAGAAAGAGACCTGAGCTTTTTCTCTGAGGCCACTTTTGATACTGTTACTTGAAAACATTTTAAAACTTGAGTTCTGTGCACTGATATATAATATGATTAAGTAATAAAAATTACCTAATATAACTAAGAGAAGTCACCATGGCAACATGATTGACTTTCACGTACCGTGTCAGAGTCAATGCATCTTTATTATTATTGTTTGCCAAAAATTTGCTTGATTCATATCACACATCTGTAAAGCTTACCTGAATTGTGCCATTTTTCCTATAAGGAGATACACTTCCATCTCCTTACGCCACATCAAGATTAGAGGATGAGCCAACCGGAGAGTTACCTGAAGCACATTCTAGAAGGGCATATAGCTTCACAGCAACAGAGAGAAAATATTGGGATGAAGAAGTCAGGTCATCTTTCTCTGAAGGTGACCCTCAAATGGATAATGAAGAACATACAAGTAGTTCAGATGCACAGTCGAATGCCCCAACTGTGTGCTGCACCACCACTCAGCGTGGGAGTCACTTTCCCGACTTTCAGAGTCAGGTAAGACTCAGTATTTCCTACACTGGGGAAGAAGCGGGTTAATACATCACAGTGGAGAGGGTGCGCTGTGGCGGCTCCTCCTCCTAGTTTGAGGTTGCTATGATTGTGTAACAGACACACAGACGCTGCTTTTCAGGAAAAGGAGTCCGCTTCTCACTCAGGCTCACAGGCTAAAGAGAAGGACTGAGTCTGGCGCCCGGGGTCATTTTCCACCCCTCATCTCCACACACAGGCATGCTCCTCACTTGAAGGATCAACCTAGAAATGTTATATTTTAACCTACTTCATTCCCTTTAAAAGATGAAAGCGCTCGCACTCGGGAGGCAGAGGCAGGCGGATCTCTGTGAGTTCGAGACCAGCCTGGTCTACAGAGCTAGTTCCAGGACAGGCTCCAAAGCCACAGAGAAACCCTGTCTCGAAAAACCAAAAAAAAAAAAAAAAAAAAAAAAGATGAAAGCGCACAAAAATAAAGGAGGCATCTTATTTTCTGTTTTTTTACAGTTTCCTGTTCTAGGCTCCGCAGAGGTTCCTGAAAGTCACTGTGCTAAATCTGCAGTCACCTTGGATTCCTGGAACAGACCACTACCGACGAGGGCTTTTATTCACACTGCACCCTGGGGCCGTGTGGTCGTTCATAGTGTCTCCCCTCAAACAATAAGGGCTCTTTGGACCATCTTGCAGAAACAAAGCTGAGACACCAGTCACCAGACTACACCTTGACCAGGACTGCTTAAACCACGTGGGTCAGGACCCCAAAGATAACCTGGGGGGGGGTCACCGGACCCCTCTATCTGTGCACATGACTGTGGCAGGCAGGTCTCTCTAGCTGGCATCCTGGGACGGTAACTGAGTCTAGCCTCCGGTGGCTGCAGCAGCTGGAACTTTGCCCTGAACGGCCTGCTACAAACCAGCTTCCGCAGCAAGCACAGTGCCCCCCCAGGGACACCACCACGTCACCTGCTTCTTTGTGCTTTCTTCTTCAATTTTCACGTTCGCCTGAACCGCAAGCTCTTCCAGTTCTTGCTTTGTGGCTTGCTCCTCCTCGGAATCGTCCTCAAACTCAGGCCCAAATTTCCTTTCAGCCTTAAGCAGCATTTTTTCTTGGAGAAATTCATCAAACTGAATGTGAAAAATGCCGAAGTTTTCTGCCAACGTTCTGGCGCAATGAGTTTTGCCGGAGCCACGGGGACCCAGAAAACAGAGCCTGATGGGAGGAGCCTGCCATAGAGGGCCGCACAGGGAGGGTGGAGCAGAGGGAAGGAAAAGAGGGTTTAAGTAATTTGCCTGGTGGCGATTCACACCTGTAACCCTAGCACTGCGGCCAGAGGGGCACATAGAGACTTTCCTCACAAGAGAAAGCAACCTCCTCTTCCCTACCAAAAAAGGAAAATAAAGTAAAAAGGTGAGAAAGGAAGTCTTTTTTAAGTGATTTTTAAATTTAATCTCTGTATATCGCCTGTGTGCATGCCCCGTGTATTTGCCTGATGCTCAAGGACTCAGAAGAGGGCAGGGCATCCTCTGCAACTGGAGTTACAGACTTGTGGTGCAGGGAATCGAACCTGGGTCCTCTGAAAAGGCAACAGGTGCACTTAACTGCATGAACCATTTCTCCAGCTCCAATAGATGGAGTTATAGGTGGTTGTGAGCCACCCAACATGCGAATCAAACCCAGGTCATCTGAAAAGCAGTATATTTTCTTAAGTGCTCCAGCCATCTCTCTAGAATCCCATAGACAGGAAAGTTTATTTTACAAATCCAATTATATTTAGGCATAAGAATATCAACGAATATAATAATTCATTGCACCAAAAATGGCTTTTAGGGGGCAAAACCAGCCAAGAAGCATTTAATAAAAAGTAACTTCACTTAAAAATTATTTTAATGCTCGGGAGGCAGAGGCAGGCGGATCTCTGTGAGTTCGAGGACAGCCTGGTCTACAAGAGCTAGTTCCAGGACAGGAACCAAAAAGCTACAGAGAAACCCTGTCTCGAAAATCAAAAAAATATATATTTTAATGTTAATAAGGAATAGAAAGACTTTTTCTTGATATGTTTAAGAAGATCTCTCTACCAAAGAAAAAGCCCATTTCATTCAAAGACCTTGCCACTAATTCCTGTGATGTCCACACTGAAATGGAGGAAGCCCAAAGCCAGCTTTTGCCAGGTGATGTGGTCATTCCCTAACGGTGACAGCTGAGGCGAAGCAGCAGCCACGGCTCACAGGACCTTGGGGAAATGACTTTACAGCAACCCTGGGGAAGATGCTGGTGTATTTGGGTGTCTCAGAGGAGCAGAGGTGTTTGTGAGAGAGGGGTACGGATGACTTTGAGACTCAGAAGCATTTGTTGTTGTGATGGAAATGGTGGGCGTTCAGAGGCTTCGAAGGGGCCTGTGAGGGAGCTCAGGTGACAGAGTGCTTGATAGCCTGGGTTCAGTTCCCAGAACAGCATGAGCTAGCTGTGGTGGGCGTGCCTGTAATCCCAGCATTTGGGATGTGACGGCCATCTTTGGCTGCTTAGAGAATTCAAAGGCCATCCTTGGACACAGGAGACCTTGTCTCCAATACCACCACCACCACCACCACCACCACCACCACCACCACCACCACCACCACCACCACAACAACAACAACAACAAGAGCAAAACATGTAGAAAATGCTATGAAGCTCAAACATTGCACTGTGTATCAAATATAACATATTACTAAGACTTGGGGGACATTTTAAGAACAACCATGTCCCTTGCAATCCCAAAGCATTCTATGTTGCAGAGAAGAACGGAGAAATTACCTTCAGAGTTTCTAGGTCCTGTTTGGTTGGGTTTGTAGAAAACCAGGTGATAGGGTTGGGCATGGTGGTACACGCCTTTAATTTCAGCATTCAGGAGGCAGAGGCGGGGGATTCCATGGAAATTTGAGACCAGCTTGATCTACATAGTGAACCCAAGGGCAAAATAGCCAGACCCTGTCTCAAAAAACAAAACAAAACAAAACAAAACAAACAAACAAAAAACTAAAAGAAAGAAAGGAAGAAAGAAAGAAAGAAAGAAAGAAAGAAAGAAAGAAAGAAAGAGAAGAAAAGGCAGTAAGACTTGAGGGATAGTGTGCTTGTGTGCAGACTTTAACTCGATTCCTGGATCTCATATGGTGACAGGAGAGAAACAACTCCTGGGGGCTGTCTTCTGATCTCCACAGGTGTGCTGTGGCATGTGCATAGTTGCACACACACATACACACACACACACACACACACACACACTAAGTAAATAAATAGAAAAAATTAAAAAAAATAATGGTGCAATATATTATACCTTGATCCAGTTATCCTATTACAGAGAATTATAGTAATGAAAGAATGCAAGAGAATCAAGAATTCTGTTGCTAAATTACCTATTAATTATCAATATCTACAATGGAAAATAACTTTATGAAAAAGTCTGTCAGTGAATTAGATGTCAAAGTGGTTGAGTATTAGGCAAGCTATGTAGGAATACACACATTTTGTGTAAGCAAAAGAGTAAGATATTATATGTACACTTATTACATATTAATTGTAAACTGTTCCAGATGGTTGTGAGCTGCCATGCAGTTTCTGGGACCTGAATAGGATCCTCTGAGAGAGCAACAAGTGCTCTAACTCCTGAGTCATCTCTCCAGCCTCTATTTGCGACCATAAATATCAAGTAAAAAAGATACAAGAGCTGGTTTGACAAAGACATTACTATAAAAGCCAAGA
Source organism: Microtus ochrogaster (assembly GCF_000317375.1). Taxonomy (NCBI): domain Eukaryota; kingdom Metazoa; phylum Chordata; class Mammalia; order Rodentia; family Cricetidae; genus Microtus; species Microtus ochrogaster. The sequence continues at coordinate 27,129,099 of NC_022034.1, read as the reverse complement.
CAGATCATTATTTTTATGCCATATTACAAAAATCTGTAGTGATATTTTGTTTGTGTTTTAACAAATAAAGCTTTTCTGAAGATCAGAGTACAGAGCTAAGCCACTAGAGGCCAGAAAGTGATGGTGCACACCTTTAATCCCAGGACTCGGGAGACAGAGGCAGGGGGATCTCTGCTAGTTCAAGGTCACCCTGAGTTACTTGAGATTGATCCAGTCTATAAGAGAAACAGAAATCACAAAATCCCATGCCTTTAATTGCGGCAGTAGGGAGGTGGAGACAGAAGGGATATGGCTGGGCGGAGAGAGGAGTGTAAGGTGGGAAGAGACAGGCGTTTAGTGCAGTCTGGAGGTGCAGTTTTTTTTTTTCCTTTGGTTTTTCGAGACAGGGTTTCTCTGTGGCTTTGGAGCCTGTCCTGGAACTAGCTCTGTAGACCAGGCTGGTCTCGAACTCACAGAGGTCCACCTGCTCTGGAGGTGCAGTTTGAGCTGCAGTCTGAGGACAGGAACCTCCTTTTGGTCTGAGGATTAATAGAGGTCAAAGGTCTCTCTAGTGGCTGGCTGCAGGACTTCTCTCATCTCCCAGCTTTCACTCCCTAATATCTGACTCTGGGTTTTTATTATTAAGACTAATTAAAATTCGTGCTACAAAAAGTCTATTTTTAAGCCTAGACATTATCATGTTTTGTTATTGTTGTTGTTAGCTTTTAACAAGATTAGAAACTTCACTGTTAAGTACACTCATGGGAGAACGTGGAGCAACCACTAGCATAGGAATATTGTTTTCACCTTTAATGGCTCGTTCTGGGCCACATACTCCTCAGGATGCTCCAGGAACTTTTCCTTGGCCTCAGCATTTGAAAAGTAGTATATCTTTTCTCGGTACTTAACAGCCTCGTCTGTGCTGCCAGGCTGCAGAATAAAGTTTTCTTTGAGAACCACTGGGCAGAAGTGTTTGGTGTCTCCCAAATGCCTCCTTTTTTCTTTTAACTTGTCTTCACCCTAGAAATATTGTTCAATTCAGAGATTAGCAAAGACATTTTGATGCAGCAGCAAAGAGGAATTCAGAAGCATTTTCGGGACTAAATCATCTACAAGAAAACCAACTCTGAAAAAGCCCACAGGGCCGTCTTTATATAGTTAATGGATTAAAAGCAAGTTGCTCATGTTCCTCTAAATTGGTTCTTACATTTTTCATTTTTGTAAAAAAATAAAGTAGCACTGAGAATTAAGGTGTGCTCTACCCTCTAGACAAAGAGAAGTGCTGACCTCGATTCTCAAGGGCTGAAACCTGAGTCAAAGTCACATGTTACTCACCACAATGACTAATGGCAATATGCTTTGCTCTATTGAAAGTAAAAACTTGAAAATATTTTATTAGGTTCAAATGAAAATTTATACTGTGATGAATGTGTAAAGGATTTTTGGAAGTTAGTTAAAGCCAAAGGAAGACATTCAACACGTACTTGCTATAAAATGTTTAAGCACATCAGTGTATCAAGAGTGATGTTTCCCTCTCTTTCTCCTTCCACCAGCGTGCACACACTCCTCCCGTTCCCATAAGCACTCCCTCGCTCTGCTAAATATCTCTGCCATATAAAAGCTAGACATATATTTAAGCACAAATGCGGTCGTTTTGAAACTTGAAATGGGATATTTTGCAAATTATTCTACAGTGTGATTATGTTCACAAAAGAAGAAAGCCCAACACTTTTCTGCCCTGCTCCAAAACTCAGACTAATAAGGTGGGCATGGTGGTGCCCACCTTTAATGCCAAGACTCAGCAGTAGATCTCTGTGAGTTCAAGGCCAACCTGATCTACTCTACATGGTGAGTTCCCAGCTAGTCAGAGCTAAATAGAGATCTTGCTTCCAAACAAAAGAGCTGAGAATTGCTGACTGTTGTCTAGGATGTGGAAGAGTTAAGACAATGTAAGAATCGTCTTGTCAGTGGGTATGTGCCACGGACTGGCTCAGGGGAGCCACTCAGACTGTGGGAGAAACAGGGTCTTACTAATCAGGAAGGCACAAGTTTGGCGAATGACAGACAGACACAACACACAAGAGGGTGCTTGGAATCTGCTGATTTTACTGAATTCATGTTTTCATTATATAGTATTCAAACAAAGAACAAATCAGAAGGTCATGTATCATTAGTTGGCACAGTATGAAAGCCTTTTTTGGTCACATCAGCGATTTTTGAGAAAAAACATATTATCAGGAACAGGTGTGAGATGTAAAGCATCCTTAGAAGAGGAAATCTTGTCCTTGGGAATGTAAACCTCAGACAAGTGGTTTCATCTTAAGGATAGAAAGTTTCTGTCTCATTATCGCTATCATGGCCTTTCCTCTTCCTAACCCTTTTTTTTTTATCTCATCTAGTGACCAAATATACCTAATCAGTTCTCTGCACCTGCTGAACTATACTTTTTTGCACCTTCTTATGCAGCAGACACCATGGGGGTTGGTATCTAGCAAGCCTATCCATAAAGTTCAGAGTATAATATAACAGTCTTTGTCCATCAACGTTAACACATCTATTCCCTTGCTCATCATACACCCCGTGTATGACAAGGGTTCTGCTGTAGTCTTATACATCCCCATACTGTGCTTCCCTATCCCAGAGCTGTTCCTGAAGAGATAATCTTTGTATTGTAGATATATAGAATATCATTATTAAAAGAGATCGTGCAAAGCCCATATCCCGCATAGCTAGCTAATCGAGAAACCTGTCTATGCCTCAGGGGTGGCCAATACCGGGCCATCTGCCATTGACCTCCAGGAAGCCTAGTCCCATAGGACATGTAGCTCCTGTCCGGCATAATGATGTATGTCATGTCACACAGACGATACTGGAGTTGGTGTGGCAGGTATGGATTAGAAGTGGCATATACACCTCTTCTGTTACATTTATGATTTTTAACTTTCATAATAAAGTTTTTCTCTTTATTCCTAAGTCAAGTTCAGGAAATAAACTGGGTAAATCCATTCTGGATGCTCAAGCCTGTAAGAATGAAGAGCCTGTAATCCAAACAGAGCCCTTCAAGGAGAGTATACTCGTTTTGTTTACAACGCTGTTCACTGTCTTCGCTTCAGCCTGCCAGAAGTTCAGCCACCTCCTGCTCTTGTCAGGAAACCAACTTCTCGTTTTTCATCCCTTGTTTTCATTGCTTCCCCATTTCATTGGTCTCATTTCTTTTGGCTTATTCTGTTCTGCTTATTTTTATTATCTTTAGCTGAGTGCTTAATTTTTCCAGTCTTCCTGAGTTTTCAGTAAATATACTTACTGTAGGGTTGCTAGACTTAATGAGTAAGAATAAAAACCCAGGTTCTTCAGGTAAAATAGTTAACTGTCTCATATAAACACATGCCATGCATGAAAGTATTCATTTATTTGAAATTCAGGAATATTCTAAGATAAGAACACTGGCCATATCATTGCAATGATTTTTAGTTGTGATATAAAAATGATTGTACACATTCAGCTTATTTTAATATTTATTTATTTGTTTGTTTGTTTCATGGGTTTTGTCTGTATGTATTTAAGTCCACTATGCCATGCAGAGACCCGAAGAAGGCAATGTATCTGTGGAATTGCGGTTACAGACAGTTGTCCAGAACCATACCCAGGTCCTCTGCAGGAACAAGTGCTCTTAGTTGCTGAGCCATGTCTCCAGTGCCCATATATTTAGCTTATTGTTTCACTGTTGATTTCTTATCTACTGTGGTGGTTCCTTGTAAGTCTCAGACATTTGATTACTTGGTCCCTAAGCTGTTTGAGGGAGAACTGGGATATGTGACCTTGTTGGACCTGGTCACTGAGGGTAGGATTCAAGGTTTCAAGTTAATTCTCTTTGCTTCCCAGTTGTGGATCAAGATGTGAGCTCCCAGCTGCTGCTCCAGTGCCATGCCTGCCTGCCTGCTAAGCTCCCGGTTCTGAGAGTGATGGACTTTTATTCCTCCAGAACCATAACCCCTAATAACCTTCCCTTGTATCCTAGTGCTGGGGGTGGGGAAACAGGTGGATCCTCAAGTCACTGGCCAGCAAGGGTAGCCTGTTATGCGAACTCCGGTTATAAAAGATGTTCGCCAATAACAAGGTGGATGGCATCTGAAGAAGGATAGTTGGGGTTGACCTCTGGCCATCAAGTGCCTGTTGATGGACACATGGACACCCACATACATAAATATGCATACACACAAGAGGAAGATGATGGGAACAGAGTGATGTCTGCTGGAAATGGAATGTTCTGTGTGATGGTTGATCTTGGCTGCCAACTGGACTATCTCTGTAATCAACTAACTCCCAAGCTGCTGGGCGCTCCATGGGATTTTCTGGATCCGATTATTTTCAGTGGGAAGGCCCACCCTCAATCCTGGCCACACTTTCTCATGGCAGCCCACATAAAAAGACAGGGAAGAAGGAAGCTTTTGCTTGTTGCCTGCTTGCCCTCACTCTGGCTGGCAAGTTCATGTACGCCGCTGCTGAGGCACTTCTTCACCTGTGTGAGAGCCATCTCTTTAGGATTCCAGTGTGGACTGAAGATCAGCAGCTCTCCAGGCATCCTCTCAGATGCCAGCACTGCACTGGGACCGCTGAGACATCCAGCCTTGTGGACCTAGCAATCCAGGCATCCTCTCGGGCACCAGCGCTGAACTGGGACTGCTGAGACATCCAGCCTTGTGGACCTAGCAATCCAGGCATCCTCTCAGATTCCAGCGCTGCACTGGGACCTCTGAGACATCCAGCCTTGTGGACTGAGCAATGATTGCATTCTCAGCCCCTCTGCCACACTGTCCAGCCCACAGCCTGTAAGTTAGTCTAATGCTCCTCCCCTCCCCCACACTCATAGTATGTGTGTGTATGTGCCTGTGTTCTATAGTTCTGTTCTCTGGTGGGCATGATATTGAAAGTGTGCAACTGTTGCTTCACGTAGTTTTAGGTCACCTTTTAAACTCCTAGAGCAGCACCTCGCTCATTCACAGCCAACCTTTGGGGAACGTGGCTGTCTAAGCACGTGGAGGGTGTTCAAGGAGCTGGCTGGTAAGGAATGGTGTTCTTGACACACCCAAATCGTTTTGTGTTTTTGAAGAACTGTGAAACCACTTCTGGGATTCAGGGAAGGTCATGTCCATGTGGATTTACATCAGACAATGTGACAAACCAAAAACAACAAAGACCGAGAGGAAATACAAAGGCAGGAGTGAACGTTCTTACCCCGTGCGGATTGGGGGAAGTATTCAGCTTTCAAAAGAATGCTAGCTGTTACTTAGAGATGTTTTTGTGTGGATGTCTTTTATCAAGCCAAGAAAATTTCCTTTGTTTTTTATATAATAACCAAAATTTATTCTTTGAGAATTTCATATATGCATACAGTGTATTTCAATAATCTTGTCCCCCCACTCTTCCCCTCCAACTGGACCAGTCCCTCTCCCAACTTGATGACACTTTTTAATGACCCACTAATTACAGTTAGCATTGCCCATATATACTTGAGCGTTGGGTCACTCAGTGGCTCCTGGCCAACCTACTAGGAACCACATCCTTCAAGAAAACCGACTCTCCCTCCCATAGTAGCCATCTTCCATCAATCACTCCCAGCTACGGGCTTGTGTGCCCCTCTGTACTACTCTTCAAAAGCTAGTTATAAGTATACACCCTTTATTTTCTTAAATCAGCAATAGGCAATGGATTTTGCCAAATGCTGCTCCTATATCATCTGAGATAGTCACTTTGACTTTACCTCCAACCTGTCAGTACGATAAATTATATCCAGCGTTGTCTAAATGTTAAACCAAGAGAAAATCCTTCTTGATACATTGTATTGTTGTTTTGATACATTTTTGAAATTTTGTTAAAATTTTCTTAAGAGTTTATATATCAGTGTTCAGGAGAGGTCAACTGCTCCTTGTTCTCTTTCTCTTGTTGGTTTTGGTTTGGGGTATAAGAACCACACAGATCTCATAGGTTGAGCTGGAAATTTCCCCCCCTCTTCAGTTTTCAGGAAGAGTTCACATAGAGTCAATCTTATTTCTTCCTTAACCATTTGGCAGCGTTTACCAGGGATTTTATCTGTTTCACTTCTCTCTTTCAGCTTCTGTCTGTCTGAAAAACTCTAACTGCCTTCGTTTCTAAAGATAAGGTGTTACTAGGCACACAGTTCTGGCTCTCCCTCTTCAACACTCACAGGCTGTGGCCTCACCCTCTTTTGTCTTGTGCTGATTTCCCTGAGAAACTCGCTGCCATCCTGACCATTGTTCTTGTGAACATGGCATGCCTGCCTTCTCCTGCCTTCTCCTTCCTCTTGTATGTTCTTAGCAACCAAGCAACTTGAATATGACATGCTTGGAACTGTTTTCTTCATCTGTCTTGTATGGTATTAGCTGACCATTTTAGATCTGAGAGTTTGTAAACTGTCTCAAATATTGAAAAAGTACAGCTATTGTTTCTTCAAATATCATTTTATATATTTTTATATAATATCATTTTATATATTTTTATGGATTCCAATTATTTGGACAGCAGGCTGCTTGGAGCTTCCCACAGGTCCACTTATGCCATTCTCTTTGCTATTCTCGATTCTCCTCTTTTGTCTCAGATTGTTTCTGTTTCTTTAACTTCCTTTTCTGAAGAGTCGAGACTATCATTGCTCTAGTCAATGTGTATTTCACGTCATATTTTCTACGTTTCCCACCATACAGCTCACATTCCCCATCACATCCACTTTAGCTCTACTTCCTGCTTTGAATTTATAGGGCCCAGCAAGAACAGCCATTTCAAAGTTCTCATTGAAAGAGCAAAACAAACTCCATTTTGAAAAAGAACTCCATTTTAGATAGGACCTAACTAGGGGGCTGAATACAGTCCAGCAAAGTCATAAACTTTCCCAAGAACTGTGCCTGCCCTGGTCAAAGTGACCCACCAGAGTACTCAAATGCCGTCTGCTTACATCTGCTTGCTTCAAACGTCCTTGTGGGTACCTGATTAGCACAGGATCAGCAGATGTCCCAAGGATGTGACCAGGGGACAGTCACTATGGGTGAACAAGCCCCTCTAGACAATGACAGCCTATCAGAAAACAGCAGCTAAGTCTTACCTAACCTTTAGCCAATTGTGATATAGGATAAACATTTTTGTATTTTGAAACTGTAACCTTATAACCACTTTGTGGTTTTTGTCTTTATAAACTCCTTACAATAGTAAATGGGGTCCTTCTTCCTCCGTCTGTTGTGTCAGACTGGTGGCAGAGGATCCATGCTAGTCTGTACTTAATAAACAAAACCTTGCTTTTGCATTTGGAAGGGTGGCTCCATGGTGGTTTTCTTGGGGGTCGTTGGACTCAGGCACAACACTTAGCCAATGCTGATGTATTTGTCAGTTCTAGAGTAGTTTGAATTGGAGATTTTTTTTCTTTTCATCATGAATCATCTGGCAATCCCTGGGTGGATGCCAAACTTTATGTTGTTATACCACCAATACTTTTGAGTTTGTTCTTGGACATAGCTGAGTTGACTGGAAGCAGTTTCGTGTATTTGACTGTTGTTGTTTTGGTAGTTGGAGCTAAGCACATTTCTTTTAGGTCTAATCATTTCCCATCTCTGAAGCCAGATCCTTCTCTCACCTTACCGAGTGCTCTGTGCCTGGTGAGATTTTACACTGGAACATTAAAGGGTACCAGACATAAAAATACAAATTCTCAATATTATAGACAGCTTGAGGATTGCCAGCAGAGACACAGGGAAGGTGAAGCATGATTAATAAAAACTCAGAGACAGATATTGGGGTTCAACCTGAAGAGCAGAAAAGCAAAACAGCCAGCCTCTGGCTCTTATTTTGACCTCAGTCTGAAACAGTGATCCTGCCTCTAGGTGATGGAGGAGGGTCATTTGTCTATGTGTTACTTTCACTGGTTAATAAAGAAACTGCTTTGGCTTTTGATAGGACAGCAGCTTAGATAGGTGGAATAGACAGAACAGAATGCTGGGAGAAAGAAGCAGATTCAGGCAGATGCTATAGCTCTCCTCTCCAAGATGGACTCAGGTTAAGATCCTTCCTGGTAAGCCACCACCTCATGGTACTACACTCATTAATATAAATGGGTTAATCAAGATGTGAGAGTTAGCCAGTAAGAGGCTAGAGCTAATGGGCCAAGCAATGTTTAAAAGAATACAGTTTCTGTGTAATTATTTTGGGTAAAACTAGCTGGTGGCGGGACGCAGTCTGCCACTCCATCTGCAATCAAGAATCAGAGTTTATATTAAAAAATCTCCAGTGTAGCTGCCTTACTTTTCTGATCCTCAGTCAAATTTTATTTATTAAAATACAAATGAAGCATCACTACAGGAAGGGCTACTCCATTGCAGCCCAGAGGGAGCACAGAAGAGCACACAGTAGAACACTACAGAGAAAGTTAGATGGAGAGAGACCGAGTATGAGCAGAGAAATCCCACGTCTTTAAGCCATGTGAACATCAGTTCCTTGGTGATAAAGTACTGGAAGGTGTTGAGAGAAACCACCACAAATCATTTGCTGCTATAGCCACACACTCCTATATCTTTGGGTTGAAATTAGGCAATAATAAGTTAACTACAAACTGCAGATTTGTTTAACTTATTTAACTTAGTAAATTATATTTTTATTTGTGAAAACTCATACTGAAAGGACAATTTCCTGTTTTATTGTTGATATATACCTAGTCTTGGAATTATCAATGAGAATGGTTATTACCATTCTGGTGCCAGTGATGTAGATTGGTGTTTGAATCTGGGTGGATTCTGTTGAATCATGTGGGCAGCCCTCCAGACACTCCAAAGGTGGCTTTCACACACCTATTTATATGAACTTCATAAAATACTTCTATTCTTAATACTTGCATAGTTTTTTTCTGCATAAAAAAGTAAAAGGATTTCCTCCTTATATTTTCATGGGTGCTATTTCTTCATATTAAGTAGCTCTGGCATTTTTGAGAGTCAAGTGAAGCTGGGGCAAAGGAGAATTAAAGTTGAGGGTGGGGTGAGGATGCGCTCAGTGGTTGAGCACTTGCCTGGCATGCATAAGGCCCTAGTTCTGAAAAATTAAAATATACAGAGAGTAAAAAAAAATTGGAGATGCCTGTTTGTCCACCTGGCAGGGAGATCCCGAAGTGTCAGCTACTACTCAGGACACACACATTTCTCAGGAATGGCCCATGAGACTGAGCAGTGCAGAAGCAGCCCTACCTCCTCTTCTTCCTCCTCCTCTTCCTCCTGCTCCTCATCGACTTCCATCTCTGCCTGGTAGTCTTCTGCTTCTTCATCGTAATCCTCAGCATTCAGTTCCCATGCAGTATACTGAAAAGGCTCTGTCGTTTTTAAAAAGGAAAGAGATATTAGAACTAGTTATCAGTGTATTAAAACCATCAAAAGTTAGAAAAATTAATTATTATTATTGGCAGACAGTTTTGATGTATGTGCAAGTTCTCTGTGAGAACCACACATCATGACTGGTGACAGTGTGCCCCATACCCGCTCTGACTGGCCAGAGTCTGCATTATTTACGATACTTTTAGAATGTCTTATATGTTATCTCCAGATATTCTAAATGTTTTACTTGGGAAGCCATCAGAGCAGGCTTTCGGGGCCTAGAATGTTTTCAGTGTCTGCCCTTCACCATAAACACTGTGCTTTGAGCCTTACTTTCCATCGTCTCGACTACTTTTTGAAGCAGTTCCTTTGGTGTTTTGTTGGAAATATCCAATGTTAATATTTGAATCAAATTGTCGGTAATGATCTGCTCCATGTGCTTCCACATGAGGAGGTAATTATTCAGCTCTTCCTGCAGTGGCTCCATCTCAGGAACATTGGGGTAAGCGTCCTCTGGGAACTCCGGCAGCATAACTTTAGAACAGAAGTTCAAAGAGAACTTTGAGAAGCCTATCTCTGTCAGACTATAAAAGAATCTATACTTTATTATGCGTTTTAAACATTCAAGAAGAAACATAGCATTCTGAACATTATAAATTTATAAATGCATATTCTAACATTATTTTATATGCTCTTAGATGAGTAGTTACCTATTAATAGAATTCAAATTATGTGGGTGATGAGTGAGTTTCATAAGGAAACTTTAGCTGTTGATGCAAAGCATAAAACTAGATGAAAGAGCATTATGAACTAAATAATTATACTTTTAATGGATTGACATAAATAAATATAATTCATATTTATTTACTGAAAGAAAAATTGCCCCTATAGTGAGTGGCATTATTAGGAGGTGTGGCTTTGCTGAAGTAGGTGTGGCCTTGTAGGAGGAAGTGCGTCACTGAGCCAGTTGTCTTTGAGGCTTCCTTTGCTAAAGCTAGGCTCGGTGTGGTAAACAGTTTACTTCCTGTTGACTGCAGATCAAGAGGTAGGACTCTTAGCTCCTCCTCCAGCACCATGTCTGCCTGCGTGTTGTCGAGCCACCAGCCGTGGCGATAATGGACGGAAGCTCTGAAACTGTAAGTCACCCCAATTAAATGTCTTCCTTTATAAGAGTTGCCTTGGTCATGGATCTCTTCACAGCAATAGAAATGCTAAGTAAGATGGAAGTTGGTACCAGGGACAGGGGTATCGCTGTGATAGGCCTGGCCATGCTCTCGTTTGGAGGAATTTGGACTTTGGGAGTTTGGGTTATGAAAGCAGAGGAAATGCAGTAAGTGCCACTTAATGGGCCAATAGTAGGGAGACACCACATGGTGACAGTGGTGCTGAGTGTGGTTTGAACTGTGGGGGCCTGGCTCCAGAGCTTTCAGAGAAGAATATTAATTTGTGGCCTAGAGATTGTTCTTGGGATACTTTGGTGAGGAATGCATCTGCTTTTTGTCCTTGTCAGAAGAGTCGGCCTGAGATTAAAGTGAAGAGATTTGGATTAATTCTATTGATAGAGGGAATCTCAGAACAGCTAGTATTGACTCTGCCGTATGGTTACTAATGTTAACTCTAGTAAAGAGTTATAATGAAAAGGAACTAACTGACCAAGGAAAAACACAAAATAGTAAAATTTGAGGAGAAAAGGAGCACCCAGAAGTTGAATGAAGCTAAATCTTACATTCAAGGAGATAAACAGATTAAGAAATGGAAAACAGGGAGTGGTGACCTGAGGGCAAGGTCCCACCCAGCTAGGTTTCCAGTTTGTGAAAAGGGATTAAATAAAAACTCAGAGCTGGCTGTGGTGAGCACACCTTTAATCCCAGCACTTTGGAGGCAGAGGTTGGCAGATCTCTTGAGTTTGAGGCCAATCTGTGCTACAGAGCAAGTTCCAGGACAGCCAAGCTTAGGCAGTGAAGGAAATCATGGCAAACAGAAAGCTGGTGAAGATGTAATTGAACAAGGGGACATGTTCCTGTCTCAACAAGAAGCAATGCTTGGCATCTTAGGCCACATGGTCTGGCTTTAGAGTCAAGGATGTAAGAACGTGATTATGAAATCTTTCTCTGACACCAAGGAGAGCCTCTGGGACCAGGCATGTGTCAGGGGTGTCCCTGGACTGAGTCCCAGCGAGGCCATTGGGTGAAGCTGTGCCTGTGAAGCCTGGTTTGCCTTGGAGAGCTGTGGGATACTGACAAGGAGAGCTGCTAGCAAGGTGTGGAAGCAGCCCGAGAGAAAGAAGCGTATTGCAGTCAACAAAGCCAAACAGAGCTGCAGATCTGAAGAGCGTTTTTTTTTTTTTTTTTAATTTTTTCGAGAAAGGGTTTCTCTGTAGTTTTTGGTGCCTGTCCTGGAACTAGCTCTTGTAGACCAGGCTGGCCTCAAACTCACAGAGATCTGCCTGCCTCTGCCTCCCGAGTGCTGGGATTAAAGGCGTGCGCCACCACTGCCTGGCCCGAAGAGCATTTTGACATCTAACGTGGAGATGCAGACTTTGGAGTTTGCCCAGCTGGTTTTCAGTATTGCTTTGGTCCAGCATGTCCTCACTCTGATTGCTTCTCCACATTTTGGAGCAGTAATGTATATCCTGTGACATTATATGTTGGAAGTATGTGATTTGGTTTTTTATTTTTATTTTACAGGGGATTAAAGTTAAGAGATTATTTGAATCTCAGAAGAGACTTTGAACTTTAGACTTTTAAATACGTTTGAGACTGTTATAGACTATATAGACTTTTGAAACTAGACTGAATGCATTTTTGCATTATGACGTGGCTACCAGCCTTTGGGGACCAGGGAGTAGAGTTTGGTAGTATGAAAGATAATGGCCCCCAGAGGGAGAGGCACTATGAGGCGGTGTGGCTTTGTTGGAGTATGTGGCCTTTAAGGATGAAGTGTGTCACTGTGGGGTGGACTTTGAGGTCTCCTTTGCTCAAGCTACACTCAGTGTGATAGACAGTTCACTTCCTGTTGCCTTCAAGATGGAGGACTCTCAGCCTTCTCTGGCACCATGTCTGCCTGCATGCTGTCATGGGCCATGATGACAATGGACTAGACCTCTGGAACTGTAAGTCACCCCAATTAAATGCTTTCCTTTATAAGACTTGCCCTAGTCACAGTAGAAACCCTAAGACAGCTGACATACAGTGTAGCAAGAAGTAAGCAGAGACTGTGGCCCGACTTAAGGTTTGATCCATTAGAAAACACTTCTACAAATGGGAATTTATATTTTCTAGACTAACCTGCTTCAGTTGCTTCTTCAGGTTCCAGGACCTCTTTGGGTTCCTTTGGAATTTCGGCTTCAACAGCAGTTTCCTCAGGAGGCTCAGGGACTTAAGAAAGAAATCTAAGTGAGTGCTTGAATTTTAAAATGTTACTCTGTATGAAAGTGTTGGCCCAAAGATTACAGATGGTATGTCTAATTGAAAACATAGATTTTTTTTAAAAGGATGGTTGAAAAATAGAGTGCAAGGCAGAAAATGAAAACTTAAATATACAAAAGGACATCGAAGGGCTGGAACGGCCTTCTCCGCTGGAAAGATGCTTGCTTTGTGGCACAAGGGCCTGGGCTTCAATCCCTAGTACTCCGATCTAAACCAGAGCATGACTGTGTGTGTTTGTAACCCTAGCACCGAGGAGCTGAGCTGGACAAGCTCTGAGAGCTCATGGGACAGAAAATCTAGCTAAATGGTGAACATCTGGCTCACCGACAGACCATGACTGGAGGCAGTGAGGAAGAGCGTGATGGAAGGAGACACCCAAAGTCCCCCCTCCCCTCTCACACTCAGGTACAGGTGCGCCAACGCACTATGCACCTGTACCACATGCATGCACAGCCTCCCTGCCAAGACCTCTAGAATAACAGTTAACACATGGCACACACCATCCTGGTGACCGCTAAGTGTTTTTAAAACCCCATTATTGCGGCATCAGATCTAATATCTGACTGTTCATTAATTTCTCACTAAACTATCCCTGAGGATACACTAAGAGTATCAAGTGGCTGGGACGGCAGTGCAGGAGTGGGAGGGGGACCCAAAGAGAGTCCCAGCAATTTCACCTTCAAAGGGACAGGCTGTGAAGCTCCATGATACAAGACACCTTTCACACACATATCCAGCCCAGATGGCTTTAGACATGCAGACAACTTACATATCTTCTCACCCCAAAGTCCCCAAGTCTGCTCCCAATTCTAAGATACACATTTTATGAAGATTATATATACATATGAATGTATATCACACATATATCATAATCATATAATACTTTCTTCTGAGTTAATACTTTAGTATGCTTTCAATAGGATCTATAGCATTTAAGCTTATATTAGAACAGAAAGTAGAAAAGGGATAAACCCAAGAGTTTTGTGGGTAACATGTGTAATTATAAATTGCTCATTGAATGAAACACTATAAATCATGACCAGTAGAAGACCACTGAGGCCGTGAGAGAATAAACTTGGAGGGTTTTGAGATGCTTATTAAATCTTTGGACTTGAGAGGGCTTCTGTGTTTTTAAAAGCCAGAACAATTGCAATAAGACTTGAAATTCATCTATGGCATGGGGTTGGGGAAATGCATCATTTCTTTCACTAACTAACTTCACAGGACAACAAAGGGTGAAGGGGAAAAAAATCCAGGAAACAGATCAGCAGACAGAGTCAGGCATTAAAGCCCAGATGTTGACAAGATGCAGGAAGTTCTTTGGGTGACTACAAATAATGCCTTCAACTTAAACCTTTTTCTTTTAAAAGGATTATTTAATATTTTCATGCATGTTAGTATTTTGTCTACATATCTGTAACTGAACTGGAGGCTAGAAGAGGGCGTTGAATCCCCTGGAGCTGGAACTATGGGAAGTTGCGAGCTGCAGCGTGGGTGTTAGGAACTGAATCCGGACCCTCTGCGGGAGCAGCAAGGGCTCTTAACTGCTGACTCATCTCTTCGGCGCCAGCACTTTCAATGTAAAATTTTTATTAAAGTCCTTAAAATTTAGGAAGTGGAGTTTGGACAGGTTTAAGATCACAAAAGTCCTGAAAACCTCTAGAAAAATCAGAGAGTGAAAAAGTTTAAATCAAGTTGTGAAGAAGGCTTCAGAGCTCACTGCCAGCCCAGGGACAGGCATTTGTAGTGGACAACGTGATAGTGAAAGGGAGCTGCTTGAAGAGGCAGAAGCCTGCAGGAGAAGGTGAGAGAGAGGGGAGGAGACAAAGGGTCTCTCTTGTCCCTCCCTCCCCAGTTTGGGTAGGGCTTTGAGTTGAATAAATAAACATCTCTCAGACTAGAGAGTAATTCAGTCCTCAAGAGTATCTCACAGCTGGCTCTGCAGTCCAGCAGCAAAAAGGTCTTAATATATAATAGATAAAAGTATTATCCAAAAATAAGATAAAAATTCTTGCAAACTCTACTCTCCCCCGTTCCTGTTCTAAAGTTAACCCGTCCCTTGTGCTTTTAATTCTTGACTGTATGTAAGATTGGGAGTCTAGAACCCAAGGGACAGGAATCGAATCTTCAGCACAAAATAAAAACAGTAATTTGAGGTTTGTGGCACATACTTGAGGTTAAAATAAGTATTTGTAAGTATTGCCTTGGTCACGGTGTCTTCTCACGGCAATAGAACAGAGACTGAACATACACAGTCACACTCGTGAGAGCGCAGGCAGAAAGACGACACCACGGCTGCCAGAATCTCAGTCGCAGGATGGAATATAAGACAGATATGGATTCATGTGTATATGTGCATGTATATGTGCAGAAGAGTAGGGCGCAGAGGTGTCTGAAGCAGAGCTGACGGACAGAACACGTTTCGTTCAGTGGTTATCACAGAAAGAGCAGAGCGGGCATCAGAGAAGTCCTGGGAAGAACTGACCCTTTGGTGCGATTGATTAGCTGATGAGAGCTACAGTGACTTTAGAAAACTCTTAATGTTCAGAGCCAGATTGTCTGGGCCAATCTTTAGACAGCAGAAAGTTCAGTTCCTCACGGGACTATTGTTCACAGACTGAGCGCCAGAAAGTTGACCTCTGACCGCCACAAGCCAGAGTGTGCAGATGCACACTCATGTACAGACACAAACTCACACTTGCATGTACTCATACACCCACGCATACTCTCTCACTCATGTGTATACACATATGTATGCGCGCGCAGGCACACACACACACACACACACACACACACACGTCAGTCAAGTGTAACCTGGTTCAGGCTCATGCTCAGCTTCCGGGACCTCAGCTTCAGACTCCTCAGGTAACAGCGACCCTCGGGTTTCCTCTTGCATCTCAGGTGCCTCAGGCTCTTCATGGGCTTCAGAATCTTCCCCATCAACCTCCTCCTCAGCTTCATTATCAGGCTCTTCAACATCTACAGAGAATAACACGGAGTAAATTGTTATTCAGTTAAAGCCAACAGATGCTAGAGGAGAAAATAAGAGCGTGGTGCCCGCCCTGCCTCTGGTTAGTGGTGGAGATACATGAGTCACCACTGTATCATATCGACTAATATGGCGTGGTGAAAACTGACAGCCACTCTATCAGGGTGCTACTGGAGAACCAGAGGAAGGGCTCATTTAAAAGAAGAAGAATGTATAGCCATTCCACATACTTTAACAGTAAGAGACTAGAAAAAGCCCAATATCCATCTAACAAGGAAAGAGTAAGGCCCATTCTACCTACTCTGGCAGCCACTGTGTGTGGCTACTGAGCACTTGAAGCTAGTCTAAATTGAGATATATGCAAAGACAAAATAGATTATGGCTTCCAAATAATTAGTATGAAAAACTTAAAATATGTAGCTCCTAGAAAATTTAAAGGTAGTTTATGTGGCTTATATTAAGTTTCCCATAGGCAGCACCAGACTAGACTCCCTAGATACACAGGTAGCACAGATGTAATAATAGATTTACTATAACTCATTGTAATAATATAGTATATTCACCTATGTTTCAACTGCCAATATAAAAAGCATGACTCCAAACTCGTTGTGTTTGTTGATGAGCTTGGGGTCATGGACGTTCTTTAGAAGGGCCACGGCAGTGCTGCCAGGGAACCCATCTTCCCTATCTCTCTCATGTAGTGATGGAGTTGTCACAGTATGTGTAGGAAGACGGAGACAAGGCACTTCCTGCGAAAGGCTGATATGGCCGGGTTAGTGAGATCACTTCTCTGAGTTCTCACAAACCTTTCTCCCCCCCCCCCCGCTTTCTCCCAAGGGTCACGTTCTGACGGAGAGTCTCTGGCACCTGGATTTGATCTAAATCAAGGTTTGAAACAGGACGGCAGCACACGAGGCTTCCAAGAACACAGCTGGGAACATGGTGAGTGTCCTTGTGTTAGGGTTAAGATTTCATGGAATTGCACAGCAGAGGTTGTTTGGGCTCCTAGTATAACTTGGGATGAAATGATGTGGCCAGTGAAGGAACTTGAGTTTTCTTTCAACTTAAAAATCATATGCTTCTAAAATGTATACTTATTTATGTTACATTTATCTATAATAGGTACATTATAAAAGAAACACATAAATAGAAGAGCCCAGTGGGGCAGCTGTGCACTACACAGGTCAGGAATGGGTTAAAAGGCATTTTGAGATCTTTGAACTATTTGTAATTTCATTATTGATCACGTGTTGTTACCTACTGATTCATAACAGATCCCTCCAAACCATCACCTGTTATCCCCGCAGTTTCTGGGAGTGAGGAATTTAGCAGCTGCTCAGCTGCGAGGTCCTGGATTAGTGTTCCTAAGCTGGTGAAGACATTGACCAGGGTTGCAGTATCTGAGCATGCAAATGGGCCATCATTTCCAGGATGGCCTGTTTACAGCCAGAACCAAGGTGCTCAGTTGTCCCAATGCACAAAACGGTCATACAGTAAAAGAATTGTTTTACAGAACTACACTTTGGAGTGGTTGGAGGTGGAGCAATGGATAACTCTTTTAATCCCATGTTCCCTTTGGCAGTCCCACAAAACTTATGGACCTCTTTTCAGAATAAAACTGTCAGACTCATAGAATAAAATACACAAGAAACTAGTTATATTGAAAACCAGTTGCTAAAACATAAAATTATTTTGGGGCTATAGGAAATGTTAAAGAAGAAATAGTATCCAGCTTCATAACTACTACGACTGCAACAGCAGTAAGTAAATATATATATATATATACATACTGTGGAGCAATGCACAAATATCTGCATTTGGTGACAAGCTGAGGGACAGGACAGCTAACACCACAGTGGTTTTCTGTGTTAGTAGTCAAGAGACTCTAAGGCTCAGTCAAAGTCATTGAAAATAGATTTAAAGTTCATAGATCTGGAACTTAATTCATAGACCTCAGTTTGAGAACCCCAATCTTAAAAGAGAAAGTTCTTCCATAAAAGCAGTGGAAGTTTTAAGTATGAAGACACTGGGTATTGCAAGAGTTTGGCTGTGTCCTCAGCCCTTGCAGGATTCTTCCAATAGAAGCGATTCCAGCACCTATGTGCAATCCATGACAGAGGCATGTTCTGCAGTGTGTCCTTCTAGGGGGCACACTTCTAGCAGTGCCCCTTTTTGGTTTAGGAATCTGCCCTGTGAACCCATAATCCCAGTGAGAATATACTTTATTATGGAATTTGGAACATGTTTGATGTGGAATTTGAAGATGTGCAATATTTATTTATGCGGTGGGATATTTGTTTAATGATGCAAAAATATGTTACATTCTTTTATGTTGCATTTGTTTAACTCTGTGAAGCTGTGTTACTTTGCCTGCTTAAAACACCTGATTGGTCTAACAAAGAGCTGAATGGTCAATAGCAAAGCAGGAGAAAGTATAGGTGGGGTTGGCAGGCAGAGAGAATAACAGAAGGATAAAAAAGAGATCAAGGAGAAAGAAGGGGCCAGCCACACAGCCAGCCACAGAATAAGAAGAAAAGATATACAGAAATAGAGACAGGTAAAAGACCAGAGGCAAAAGATAGATGGGATAATTTAAGAAAAGCTGGCAAGAAACAAGCCAAGCTAAGCCAAGCTAAGGCTGGGCATTCATAAGAAAGAATAAGCCTCCATTTGGCTGCCCCCCAAAAGAGTAAAGAGTGAAAAGAGTAAAACAAGCAGCAACAGATGCTGGGGGAAGAAGGCGTACTTTCAGGACCAGGGGATACACTGGAAATCCACTCGAAAGTGGCAGTAACGATACAAGATTAAATGACACGCTACTACTGTTACAATCTGAGCTTGCCTTTTTCTTTCTTGGCCGCACTTTCTATCAGCCTCTGCTTTTCTTCTTCTAGTCTCATTTCCTCTTCTTTGGCTTTTCTGAAATGAGAACATCCAAAATTTATTTTATGTTTTTAAAAAAAAACAGACACTTCTCATTACTAGGAGGTTAAATTCTCATGGTGGCAAGCAGCAAATACTTCATTGTTAATCTTCCATTCCGCGTCCTATGACAGTGTACAGTTCACTCAGGCTGAAGCCAGTTTGTTTTCAGTCAGTACTGGGGTAGTTTTTGGTAAGAAGGTGGGGAATGTTTATTTTATACTATGGCTGTCTGTTAGGAAACCTGTTAAAATGAGTGAAAGATTCCCTGAGGTAAGTTGAGAGGAAGGGGTGGGGTCTATAACATTTCCCTCAGATTCAGTGGGTGATAGTCACAATATAATGTTGGTGAAAAAAAAGTAGAGTATAAAACTATATGTATGATATCATTTTAACTTTATATCAGTAGATATGAGAACTAGGAGGCTAGAAAATTAATCAAATTAAAGACAGTGATTATTGCTGGATGGTATCTTTACGATAGTTTAATTTATAACATTTGCATTAGTTTTTTTTTCTCCATGGAATAAAGAACATAATATTTCTTTTAGTCAGAAGAAATCAGAGCCTGGAGAGATGGCTCTGGGGTCAAGAATGCTTGCTCCTCTTATAGAGGTCCTGGGCTTTATTGCAGGCATGAACATGCAAGCTTACAACTACCTATAACTCCAGCTTCAGGAGATCTAGCGCCTCCTCTAGGCTCCAAGGTTATCTGCATTCACGTGTGCACACTTCGCCCCCCCATATATACATAAATTAAAACTTATAATTAAAAAGTAAAGTTTTAAGACACTAATGACTTCCTTTTAACAACCCAGGTTTTACTAGGCAGGACTGAACTACATCTCCCCTTCCAGTGGCGATGCCATTTACAAAGTCTTTGAGTATGGAAGCTTCAGCACACAGTGGGAATTTGTATTCCAAGAAGGTCGAGGCACTTAAACTTTCCCAACAGTGGTGAAAATAGATAAATGGAAAGTTGGCAAAAGGTGGGGAGCAAGGCCTGGTCTATTAAAAAGTAAAGAGATATGTACCTTGGCTGGAAATCCTGTGCCTAGGAATTTAGAAATAGGCATACCACTGACAACGAAACATATAACAAGTTGGTTGCATCATGGAAAATAGCAACAACAACAAAAAAACAACATCAAGTGTTCACCGGTAGGAAAGCAAGTAAGGCGGGCTCAGTGTCCACAGCAGCTCTTGGAGCCACCGCCCTCCAAAGAAGTATGTGGTGTGACTTTGCGTCTGTGTTTCCTTCTCTGAAAGCTAATGATGATTCTCTTTGGGAGACACTACCACCATATTTCTAGCTAAGGTTCTTCTGTGTCCTGTTGTTGTTACTGGGATTCTCCCTGTTCATGGCCCAGGCCAGGCTGAGTCTTCTTGACCCACCTCCTTCACGTTCTGTTTTGAAGTCTGTGTCATGCGGCCCCAGCAAGGCTGCTTATGAGAACTTCCTTTTCTAAAATCAATAAAGTATGCCGCTGGGAAGACCCAGGCCTGGCCAGGCTGGGAAAGAACCTCTGAAGCATTTGAGACAAAGATGGCAGGTGGCCTTGTCATTCAGCTGGATTGTGTGCAGACGGATGTCGGGAAACCTAGAGTTCAGTATGTTTTTAGTTGTTTGACCTATGTATGATTCAAGCCTTAACCCTGCTACGCTTGTCTCTGTTTAGATTACCTGTGGAGCCCTGAATGCATCTGGGAGGCATTTTCTCTTGCTCTTTCGGGGTTTATTTTCCTCTAGAATATAGAATAAGCTTTTGTGAAAAGCTTATTGCTGAGTTTTAGAATCAGCATATAGAACTCTTGAGAAACATGCACCGGTTTGGGCATTAAGAAGCTCATAAGCATGAGTAGAAATTGATTGCAGAACTAGAAAATTCCAGATAGTAAAAAAAAAAAAAAAAAAAAAAAAAAAAAAAAAGTTGGGCTGGAGAGATGGGCAAACCTCCAACCGCCACCTCAGCCATGGCTTCTGCCTTGTGCCACGCTCCCAAAGATTTTCTATTATTTTTATTTAGTGGTGTGTATGTTGTC
>NC_022034.1:27101558-27107701 GCF_000317375.1 Microtus ochrogaster | reverse complement strand
CACAGACTCCTGATGAAGAAAACTTGAAATGAGCTATGAAACTGTTTACCACTGAGTAGATATTCAGGAACTCCCTGTTTATTTTGGACACAGTGGGATTTTTGCACAGTTAATGGACAATCTTTTTGATGTTAGGGACATTTTATAAGTGTAACCTGTGAGAGGCTATAAAACTTGATGGTATATACTGGGGGTTGGAGAGATGGTTCCATGGTTAAGAATGCTTGCTGCTCTTGTAGAGGACCTGAGGTTGCTTCCCAGCACCCATGTTGTGTGGCTCATAGCTACCTCTAACTTCAGCTCCAGGGGATCTGGTGAACTCTTCTGCCCTCAGTGGGCATCCACACACAACTGACACACACATATAAATAAAGATAAAATCTCTGAGAGCAGGGGCATGTTCAGTGTGTAGCGTTTTTCGGTCTACACCTTACCGTATTTCCTCCTCTTCCTTTTTCTTGATTTGCAGTTCATTTTGTAATCTCTCTAAAATCTTAGCATCAATCTCTGACTTATGCTTTAAGTACATTCTATTTAAAAAACATTTTCCTGAAATATAGAAGAAAAAAAATTACTTTGAAATTGCATAGAGTGTGGCCTGTTATGGAAATTAACTACAGAACAGCCTTAGACTTTGCACACACAAATTTCCCTGTAAGTTCTCATCCAAACAGAGCTCCAAGTCTTTAAAAAGTTTAGTAGGATGTCTTAAATCTTTTTTTGAAAGGCATATGCTACTATGTGATAAATAATGAAAACATGAAAAAAAAACTGTTCACGCTGGGAATTCTTATTTCAAATATTTTTTTAAAGATTTTTTTCTTACATTTGTGTGTGTGTGTGTGTGTATTTGCATGCACATGTGTGTGTGTTTGTATGTACACTCATGTGCATGTATGGCAGTCAGAGGACAACTTGTGGAGAGTTGGTTTTCTCCTACCGTATGGGTCACAAGCATTGAACTCAGGTTGTCAGGGTTGACTGAACAAACATTTACCCCACCGCCTCTCAAATATATTTTCTTAAAAGGTGAAGTGGTAGACTATTTAAATTCGGCGTCAGGATTGTACCCAGTGTTGACTGACAAGTCACAGCTACTGACTGAGAGGGGACGCTGGCTACTGAGGCCTGCTAGAACCTGCTAGATGCTTCGGTGGTGCGGCACCCCAGGCCGCCTTCTCAGTGGGTGGAAACATCACTTCGCACATCATTTGGTCCTATGGACACGGCTAGGGTGGTAGTCGGGGTGGTATTTCTGTCTAAAGAGAGTTCTCCATTCTTTATTTTAACCAACATAAATGTCAGCAACAAACATTTTACTTTAAGTTTAGATAATCAATATTTACCAACCATTGTTATCTGCATCTGTAAAAGAGATAACCAAATCAGGTACAATTCCTTTTTCAATGAAGGCCATCCACAGATCTCTTATAACAGGGCAGTTGTCCACAATCCATCCTCCATATTTTTGGGCACCAGGAAACCTGTTCCTGTTGTCATCTGTTACCTGTGAGAACAGCACCATTGTGAGTAGGCAAGTCACAGATTTATGGTGTGTTTTTCTTGTAGGACTCCAGCCAGCAACTTCTGGGTCCTGACTCTGAGAAGAAAGGAAGACTGACTTCTGGGGATATGGGGAAAAGTGGAACGGAAACAGGGGGGCAGTTACAATCATTTCTTTGTAGTCATGTAGAAAATTCTCAAGAGCTATGAAACATAGAAGAAATGACGTGAACAAAAGAGCACGTGAGTTTGAAGACTGGGGTAAAAAAACACTTTGGGACAACTGGTCACAAACCAAATGGACATTCTGAGTTTCTAAGTCAATGAGAGACATAAAAAGTTTGGGAAACTTCACCTCTTTGATGATTTCCTCTAGTAGCTCAGCGTGTTTCTCATACGGCTGCTCAAAGTTCAGTTCCTTGGCGTGTTTCAGCGTGTCCTCTATGAGGAAAAGCACCTCAGGGTGGTTCTCATTCACTTCTTCTATGGACTCTTCTGTGGAGACTAAAGTCAAATAAGTTGACACAAATTTCATCCCTAGGCTCATGAACAGTGTTACTTGAGATAAGACATGCAGCTACCGTGTGGCCTAAAGTCTTCCTTGTGTTACCAATGCACCTGCTGGAAGACAAGAGTAAAACCATATGATCACAAACCAGACGAGACACAAGCCAGTGCAGCAGTGTGAAGGTCATGTCAAGGACGCCATGGAGGGACCTGAGCCTCCAGGAGTGAAGGCAAGATTAAGCAATGAGGAAGGAAATCACACAAGATGAGCGCTTCAGTTACCAACAAGAGTCTCGAGCAGTGGCGGGGAGAGCAGCGGGCAGGCAAACTGGAATTGGTTGGGGGAAAAGTTGGCAGAGACTTGATTTTTGCTTTCATTCCTGGCACGGCTGAGGGGACTGCCCTGTCTTTACCACTTAACGCTGTGTGTATCTACCCCTCCAGTGAGGCCGGGGCTTGGCTGTTCCTTCTGGTTGGACACCTTCTGCATTTCCAGTCTTGCTTTGTAACTACTGCTTTCGGGCTCCACCTGTTTGTTAGCTTCTGTCCAGAGCCCCGATGATCTCAGCTCAAAGGCCTTCAAAGGGCAATTGCCTCCTGCCCCTCCTGCACTCTTTGCCTTAGAATGTACTCAGGGAAGAAAGAGACACGGCTCCTTGAGAGCAGGGCAGAACAGTCCAGAACTGTGGTCTCTTTCTGGAGCCCTGGAGGAAGGGGGCAAAAAAGTCACAGCTAGACCCTTGGCTCCTTGCAATGAATGTTTGCCAGTAAGGTTGGTAGGACAAAGGGTCTACTCCATGACATGCTGAGCCTCCCTCCCCCCCCCGTGCCTCTAGGCGGAATGAAGAGGTGTTGGAGAGGGGGAAAGAAGGAGAAGCAAAGAGGTTTTTGATTTTTTGTTTTGTTCTTATTTTTGTTTGCTTGTTTGCCTTATTTTGTTTCCTTTTGTGGGGGTGAAGGGAGGATGGGGGGACCAGAAGCAGAATTGGGGTGCATAATGTGCATGATATGGAACTCCCAAAAAATCAACAATGAAGTTGAATTTAAAAAATGTCCCAAGGGCTAAGCTGCTTGGTTCTCTTGCCTCTGTCCTCCCTTTTGACAGCATGCTTCTGTCAAGGCCACTCATGTGCCCAGATGGAAACATGAATTTCCTAGCTCTCCTTACAGTTTGGAGAGTCAATAAAATGTAAATGGGTTTGGGTGAGGGTGTTGGGGAACACTGTTTTAAGGTATATGACTTTTGTTTATGCTGCATTTGTTTAACTCTGTGAAGCTGTGTTACTTTGCCTGTCTAAAACACCCGATGATCTAATAAAGAGCTGAACAGCCAATAACGAGGCAGGAGCAAGGATAGGCGGGGCTGGCAGGCAGAGAGGATAAACAGAAGGAGAAACAAGGAGAATGAGAAAGCAACGAGAGAACAAGAAAAGGAGAGAGGACCCCAGGGGCCAGCCATCCTGCCACACATCCAGCCACAGAATAAGAAGGGAAGTAAGATGTACAGAAGAAAGAAAAGGAAAAAGCCCAGAGGGAGAAGGTAGAGGGGCTAATTTAAGAAAAACTGGCAAGAAACAAGCCAAGCTAAGGCAGAGCTTTTGTGAGAATTAGCCTCCGTGTGTGGTACCAAGGACGGCAGAGCAGAGAGACCAGCCATTTTCCAAATGCTCTATCACAGTTTTTAAGAGTTCTCTTCAATGGCTTCCTGTTTACGTTGTTACTATTTAGGGCGGGCGCATTGGGATGAAGGTAGGGTTTGTCACAGAAGTCTTCCATGTCCCCCTTTCTTAACTGTGCATCTGTAGTCATTGATATCACTGTCAGAGTAGTGTATTCGCTGTTTGCTGTCTGAGAGCCTGGGTCAGGGGCTTCCATGTGTCTGGCACAGACCACATACAGGGCTTCCAGCTGTAGTAGGGCCACAGACCCAGACAAGGCCCTCCAAAGTGAAAATCAACATGGCTTCAGGCTGCAGCACAGACCTCCAGACATCTGCCTGGCCTAAGGTGCAACTTGTGCCAACACAAACCAAGACATGGCCCTTGGTGGCATCACAGACCCAGACATCACTATGACCTTAGGTGGCATTGCAGGCTCCCCCCGGTGGCAGCACAGCCCACAAACTTCAACATGGCTTCAGGCAGGGACCTCCACTTGACGTTCATTGGCAACACAGGCCAAGGACATCACCTCAGACCCCGGCTGTAGCAGGACTTTGGACCATGACACTACCATGGTCTCAGAAGGCAGTGCAGGCCACTCACATGGAATGGGCTTTGGGGGCAGCATGGCCCATGGCCACCAACATGGCTTCAGGACACAGCACAGGCCATCCTCATTTGTATGTTGTTAAGTGATGACATGGTCCTCAGATATCAACTCAGACCCCGGCCACATCAGGACCCCTGGCCCACACATGGCCCTCAACAGCATCATGGGACACAGTGGAACTCTGAGGAGGTCCAATCAAGAAAGCGGACAGTTCCTCATCTTGGGCCTTCATCATTTCCCAGAGCTAGGGTGGTCCTGTGCCAGGGGCTGAGCCTGCATCTGTTTAAGCTCTGGGCACACCATCCCGTTGACCCCATTGGGCAACGACGTGATCCCCTGTTGACCTCAGCCCTCTCCCACGCCTGCCAGAGTGCCTACTTTTCTACTAGATGAAGGTCTCAGGACCTCCTGTTAGTTGTGGGTGTGCCGCTGCTTTCTTCTTCATCTGCGGATAAAACATTGCTAAGAACTTGTGCTGAGCACTAAATTACACAGGCTTGGATTCTGAAAAAGTTTGGTATGGGCATAATTCAGATAAGAGTCATAACATTCAAATAGCTAAACATACCTGTCAACAGAAAAAAATTAAAAATAACAACCTGTAACAAAGCTAGGATTTTGGTTTTATATATTGCCTGTGAATCTAAATTTTCAAAGAATTTAAAATACCTTTTCTGAGCAACAATCTCGAAGTCCAGAGGCCATGGCCTTGCAGTTGGCCTCACAGTTGGCTTCAGGAAGGGGAGGCTGTCAACATCAGCACCCACTGTGGGTAGACGCCCTGGTGCCTGCTGCTAAGTTGGACTGCTTGGTGTACAAAGGGGCAGGGCAGTCTGGGAGAGGGACTGTAGGGTGCTGTGGGAGCTCAGCAGCATCAGAGGTGGGCTCCTAGCAGCTACTTGGTTACATGTGGGCATATGGTGTCCCACTGTGAAGAGTACACACATTCACATGCGTGCTTGTGTGTGTGTGTGTGTGTGCGCGCGCGTGCGCGTGTAAAGAGGGTGACACATACAAGTTTCTAACAGTGTCTGGTCCATTCTTACTAGTTCAAAATAAAAACCAGGAAAAGCAGGCATGTTTGAAACAGTAGGAGGAAACAAACACTATGAACTGTGTATTCATCAAATTATTGCTGTGCCTTAAAACCAAATACAAAAAGATTGAACAACAACAACAAAAAGTTAACCTAACAAAAAACTCTTATAAAACCAGAGTGCCAGAGCAAAACTTTTTAAATCCTAAAAGTAAAAGCATAAATAATAATAGAAAAACAATTGGTTGATGATGAAAAATGCCTCCATTAATTCATCAATAGCAAGATGATTTAGAAGACAAACTACTCAATTTTGAAAAATAAAAACGCTGAAAAATAAGAGACTAGCATAAGATATTTTTGAAGAGACAATTTGGAAAATATGATGAAAAATAAAAATCATCACCAATGTAAAAAGAAATAAAAGCAAAAAAATAATGAACAAGCAATGACATATATAAATATATGTAGATTACTGGATAATCTGAAATAACTTTTATGCAAAACATTTTTTCTGTAGCTTCATATTCATTGACATAGTAGTTCTACTAATAAGAATATCCAGCTAAAATTTATATTGAAATGCATTAAAATATTGTTTATGGGAGCAAAAAAGTAACACAAATTTATAATATAAAGAACTAGCTTGGGGCTGGAGAGATGGCTCAGAGGGTAAGAGTGCTTACTGCTCTTGCAGAGGACGTGGGTTCGGTCCCTCACCCACACGGTGACTAACTGCCTGTAACTCCAGTTACAGTGGCTCTGTGCCCTCTTCTGACCCCTGTGGGTTCTAACTGCCTGTAACTCCAGTTACAGTGGCTCTGTG
>NC_022034.1:27099229-27101388 GCF_000317375.1 Microtus ochrogaster | reverse complement strand
TTACAGTGGCTCTGTGTCCTCTTCTGATCCCTGTGGGTTCATGCATGCATATGGTTGATAAACACACACACATTCATAAAATAAGACACACTAATATTTAACAGCTAAGCCATGATCTAGTCATAAAAATTATGCAATAAAATAAAAAAAAATTATGCAATTCTTTAAAATAAGGGCTAAAATAATTCCCAATAAAGAAACCTAACTGCAGGATCCACTATTGTCCAAAAGCAGAGGAACAGTTGACTTTACGGCTATTGTGTGATGACGTAGTAGACAGAATTCATAATGTTGTACAGGTCTTTCTATGTGCTGTCAGAATTTTCACATATGAACAGAACAATGTCAAAAGGTTAAATAGCAAATCAATAATGATGAAATGTCACAACTATAATTATGGGTTTATGATATACTGGTTACACTATATCAAAGTTAGTATAGAGCTTTCAAGAAGGAATTTATAATCATTTGATAATGACTGCATGACATCAATCTTTCTTGGGGTTCTTCATATATGTAACTTTTCATTTTCTCTCTCTCACCTTCATTGTAATAAATCTGTTTTGTTCTGCAGCTGTTTGGTTGGAATCTGCAAAAGTGAAGCCTGCCTTTTATTCCTGCTGAAGTTTTCAACTTTGCATGCATTAATTTTGAGCTCCCATATGATGACCAAATAAAAAACAAATGGACTGAGATGCATAGACATTTTCTCGGCAGCTCACGTCCTTACCATCTTTATCCGTGTCTGCAGCAAGGGCATTCTCGGACCTAGTTTTGTCTTCATTGGCACTGTCTAAGGAGCTGAGTTTCTGGGAGTCGTGAGCAGTTGCTGTGGCAAAAGAAGACACTTTATTGGCTCATCTACACACAGTATGACGGATGTCATCACTAACAGTATCAGGCCGTGAGTTTATACCTTCGTCACCCACCAAAGACTGCAAGTCGTCAGAGCTTTTAAACATCTTGTCATCCGTGAAGTCTTCATATTCCTTTTTTGCATACTGAATTTGCCGTTCCTTCAAGGTGTTCTCCTCTGAAAGAAAAAAATGGCTGTGTTAAAGGAAGTGGAAGGAGACAGGTAGGCAGGCAGAATGGTTAGAATGCACTGCTGAAGTTAGACGCAGTTTCGGTTCTGACTGTTGTGGAAGGGCTGTGGGTATGTTAGCCACTTGGCTTGTCTCCTATTTTCCTAGGCCAAATGAAGATCACTGAATTCCAGGTATTGGGTGCAAACACAGGTGCAGACACAGGAAGTCTGCTCCCTGCTCGTGGTTAACCCCTGTCTCATTATACAAATGCTGTGATTAGAAAACTCGCACTATTCCGGCTTGACAAATTTAACTTGGATGGATGTGGAGTTAGATTCCTGCACTGGAAGTGTTACGGTTAACTTTATTGCCAGACTTAGAAGTCAGTGAGACTTGAAAGGGTTTTTAAGATCACAGCATAGAGAATAGCTACTCACACGCTCCAGCAGGAAAGACAATGTATGAAAAGCTCCAGAACTTGTATTTCAGTCCCATAATCTCAGGTGAAAGGAGTGACCACAGACTATAGCAAACGCCCGGCCGGCTGGCTGCCTTTGCGGTTTAAGTTTCAATCTGGTGTCTTTGCTTGGAGCAGTTAGCAGGACAGCACCCTGGACAGCACCCTGCTCCCATTACTCTTGGCTCCATTGCTATTACATGTTCCCTCCCCCCCCACTAATTTATTCTTTCCTTCCTCCCTCCCTTCCTTTTATTTTTTTCCCTTCATTTTTGACTTAAATGTAAGAACCAAGAGAATGGAATCTTCATAGTGCTTGTTTAATGCAAAGAAAGCACTTTATTGTTTGTTGACGAAATTAATAAATTCTGGGCTAACAACTTCCCTCCTTCGATTGTTAAGTGGTCATGAGTATTCTTTACATTTGGATTTTGCATTTTGAAAGTTATATACTAAGCCTACAAATTCATTCTAGAACATAGTTTGAATGTATTTGGCCCCCATAATCTCATAGGGAGTGACAACATTAGAATGTGTGGCTTTGTTGGAGTGAATGTGGCTTTTTAGAGGAAGTGTGTCACTGTGTGGTGGGTTTGAGGTTTCTTATGCTCAGAATACTACCCAGTGAGTCGGTTCACTTCCGGTTTCCTGCAAGACGTAGCAATCTCAGCTGC
>NC_022034.1:27085569-27098548 GCF_000317375.1 Microtus ochrogaster | reverse complement strand
CATAGCTGCGGTATCACCATGTCTGCCTGCACACCACCGTGCTCCCACTATGATGATGATTAACTGAGCCTCTGAAACTGTAAGTGAGCCACCGCAATCGAATGCTTCTTTTATAAGAGTAGACATGGTCATGGTGTTTCTTCACAGCAAATGAACCCTAACTAACTAAGACAATCATCTAGATGGACATTAGGGTGTCATGCCTTGTCAGTTTGGGTTCTTCTGAAAAGTTCTAAGAAGGATGATGGATGCTTTCACCAGCTTGTCGGCTACCCAGAAAGAAGAAAGACACAATAAATAGTCAAGAGTGTTCTTGTTTAAATGGTTTAAATGGTGCTGGCATAACTGGATATCAACATGTAGAAGAATGAAAATAGACCCATATCTACCTCAATGCACAAAAATCAAGTCCAAATGGACCAAAGACCTCAACAAAAATTAAAGCCAGCCACACTGAACCTTATGGAAGAGAAAGTGGGAAGTACACTTGAATGCATTGGCACAGGAGACCATTTCCTAAATATAACCCCAGTAGCACAGACACTGAGAGAAACAATTAATAAATGGGACCTTCTGAAACTGAAAAGCTTCTGTAAAGCAAAGGACATGGTCAGCAAGACAAAATGACAGTCTATAGAATGGGAAAAGACCTTTACCAACCCCACATCCGATGGAGGTCTGATCTCCAAAATATACAAAGAACTTAAGAAATTGTCCATCAAAAGAACAGATAATCCAATAAAAAAAATGGAGTATAGATCTAAACAGAGAACTCTCAACAGAGAAATCTAAAATGGCTGAAAGACACTTAAGGAAAAGCTCAACATTCTTGGTCATCAGAGAAATGTAAATCAAAACAACTCTGAGATTCCATCTTACACCTGTAAGAATGGCCAAGATTTAAAAAAAAAAAACACTGATGACAACTTATGCTGGAGAGGATGTGGGGTAAAGGGAACACTTCTGCATTGCTGGTGGGAGTGCAAGCTAGTGCAACCCCTTTAGATATCAGTATGGTGATTTCTCAGAAAATTAGGAAACAACCTTTCTCAAGATCCAATAATACCACTTTTGGGTATATATCCAAAGGATGCTCAATCATACCACATGGCTATGTGCTCAACTATGTTCATAGCAGCATTGTTAGTCATAGCCAGAACCTGGAAACAACTTAACTGCCCTTGACTGAAGAATGGATAAGGAAAATGTGGTACATTTACACAATGGAGTACTACACAGCAGAAAAAATAACGACATCTTAAAATTTGCAGGCAAATTGATGGATCTAGAAAACATTATATTGAGTGAGGTAACCCAGACTCAGAAAGACAATTATCATATGTGTTCTCTCATAAGTGGTTTTTAAACATAAAGCAAAGAAAACCAGCCTACAAATCACAATCCCAGAGAACCTAGACATCAATGAGGATCCTAAGAAAGACATACATAGATCTAATGTACATGGGAGGTAGAAAAAGACAAGATCTCCTGAGTATATAGGAAGCAGAGGGACCATGGGAGAGGGTTGAAGGGGAGGAGGAGAGGAAAGGGAGGAGAGCAGAGAAAAATGGAGAGCTCAATAAAATCAATAAAAAAGTCCTTGTTTAGTGAAAATCCAACAGCACCAGGAAAAAGAGGTTAATTTCTTATTGAGTGACTTCAAAACAAGAAATGCCAGAAAACCTCCAAGTTCATACAGAAAGCCAAACAAATAAACCACAAAAATGAAATACGCCATAATACGTTTCATAACAAAATCTTCCATAAAACCAAAAAAGATTGCTATAAACTACTTACACTCTGGATGTTGAGAAAAGAGTATCAATAAACAAAATTTTAAATAGTTTTAATATACCATGACTAAGTAAGATGTATATTAGAAATTAAAAAATAACTTGATGTTGGAGTACAGTGTTGTTGATCAAATGAACAGGTCAAAGCATGCAAATCATTAAGGTTGTCTTGCTAGATGCTGACAAGATAAAAATCATTCTCAAGGAGAAACACTTGAGATCTTTAAATTATACTTAGCGGAGTGGAGTGGTCACTCAAGGGCTAAGAGCATTTGAAGCCCTTCTATTACATGAGTTTGGTTTTCCAGCACCCGCGTCAGACAGCTTGCAGCCCCCTACAATTCCAGCCCCAGACTTCACAGTGAAGTGAATCTTAGGGATTCGCTGGCTCTCATCTGTGGGCAACTTCCACAGCCTTTTTTTTAAAGCTAAGTTTCCTTATCCACTGAAATTAAGGTAAAAGATTTATGAAGATTATATAGGTCTTACATGCAAGGGAACTAGCACAACTTTATTGCGTAGTAAGTGCTCAAAATACACTAGGTATCATCATTTTTGTAATAATATATGTTTCATCAGAAAAAGCATATCAGAAGTGAAAGCAAAAGTCTTGTGATGTAAAATTGTGCTGCCCGAGGCTCTAGGAAACTGAAGAGCGGCAACCGAATCTAGTCTAAAATTGTTGGAGCTGATCTCAAAATTTGGATCCAGATCTTTAAATGTGAAGATACCACACAGTGTGTAGGTAGTACGGAATCAAGGCTATTCTGTTACAACAGGCATGACGGCTCACACTTGTGATTCCAGCACTCAACAGACGGCAGAGGAGAACTGATGATTTAAGCACAATATTAGCCTGGACTACATAGTTCCAGGCCAGATGGATATATGGATGTATATGTATGTGCATGTGTACACATACATGTATGTAAGAAAAGCAGACAACAATTAGAGATCTCAGTTCTATCAAACCCCTCTATCAATTACAAAAATAGTCATGAAATTAGAACTCTCATTTTCCTAAAGAAAAACAATCAAGTAAAGGTCACTTTTGTGTTTACCCTAAAATATCACAATCAGCAGTGAGTGACCTGGTCAGGAGCTGGGCTTTGGAAAGGGAAGGGGGGAGGGTCAAGTGTTGTGTGTGCAGTTTCTGTGTTAGCTTTAGAGCCATTTAACTGTCACCTGTACAATTGGAGAGTTGTGTTTAGCATGTCACTGAACTTAGTGTTTTCCAAATACAAAGATTTAGCAATATCAAGGCTGGCGTATGGTGTTAAACAGCAGACACGATAGGGGTCGGGTGAGGGTTGTTTTAAATGCCAGTGCGGATGAAGTCACAAGCACTGCTCAGCCTCTGCACAGTAGGTAGACCCTTGAAGAAAGACACATTCAAACATGCCTTTCCTTAAGGCTCCAGAAATTAACGCTTTGGGTTGCGAATCCGTTTCTTCTCTTTCCTTCAGCCATTCACTGAGAGACTAGAGTGCGGATGGCAAGGACAGTAAGATGGATAAACTAGCGGTCCCGCCCTCCACCACCAAGCTTGGCCGTCCACCGAGACGCACAGATTGTGAAACGGGACAGGATCCACCTTGCTTCCTAGCTTGCTGTTCCATGAGCAGCTTCTCTCTCACGGCTTTGATGGCCGTGGTGGTGGCCTCCATTATGGTGTCCTTAATCAGCTTTTCACGGGCGTCGTCAAAACGTGGCTGAACAAGCTTAGCGTAGTCAACTACCTGTGGAAATATTCAATAAAGTTAGTGTACGCTCAAGGTCCTGTGAATATAAAACACATTTCCCATCTGTCTGTCTATTTGTCTGTCTATCTATCTATTTATCTGTTTTCTAAAAATAGATAGCATCTTTGAAATTATGTATCAAATTCACTGATTTAAAAAAAATCTGTATTTTTAAAAATGTATTTTCATCATTTTTAACTACGTATATGTGTGTGGGTGTGGGCACATGTGTACAGATGCCTGCAGAGGCAAGAGGGCTCGGGTCCCCAGAGCTGGAGTTACAAGGGATGTGGGTGCTGGGAACTGAATTTGGATCCTCTGGAAGAGCAAGTGTTCTTCACTGAACCATCTTTCCAGCCACCTAGTCTTGATTTTTTTTTTAAAAAAATATTTATTTTCATGTGTATTGAGTATTTTGACTACATGCACATATACATGTACTATGTGTATGTTTTATCCCTGGAAACTAGAGTTATGTATGGATGCTTGGACACCACCAAGCTGGGAACATGGGTGCTGGGAATCAAACTTGGGTCCTCTGCACAGGCAGTAAGTGCTCTGAACCACGAGCGTCTCCTTATTTTGTTCTTATACGTGTGTTTTATCTTCATGTATGCCTGTGTACTACATGCATGTGATGCCCTCAGAGGCGAGGAGAGGATGCTGGATTTCATGGGGCTGGAGTTATGGCTG
Organism: Microtus ochrogaster; assembly: GCF_000317375.1. NCBI lineage: Eukaryota > Metazoa > Chordata > Mammalia > Rodentia > Cricetidae > Microtus > Microtus ochrogaster. The sequence goes on along the minus strand of NC_022034.1, from coordinate 27,094,320 downwards.
GTGGTGAACTGCTAGGTGGGTGCTGGGAACTGAACCTGGATTTTCTGGAAGAGCAGCCAGTGCTCTTAACCACAGAGCCATCTCTCCAGCCCCAATTTCACCAATTTTTAAGGTAATTCATAGGAACCAGTCATATTTTTGTATAAAATATAAATAAATATAAATTATTTATATATTCAGGTTGCATATATATGCATATATATGTATTTGGCTTATATATTTGGCTATCACTCTTCACTGTCCCTTCACACTCTTCTGAGCCCTCCCTCTTTCCAACTACTCCCCTTTTGCTTTCATGTAATAATAATCTTTAAAATCGAATGATGATATTACTATGACATGTCTTTTGTGCCTTACATAGCATACTCCTTTAAAGGACCCAGATACCGAGTTCAAAAGCACTGAGATGAGTAAAATACCTTGTCCAGACTGAAAAGTTTATAGGAATGGCCAGCGACCTAAGAGAATGTACAGACAGTCAGAATATCGAGGTAAGAGAATCAGTCTGAGGACTGGAAAGGACGGCAGATGGCACAGACGAGAAAGTCCTTCTGTGACCGAGGACATCAGAACGGAGGATGGAAAGGCCAGGAGCAAAGAGGAGAAATTCAACAGAACCTGAGCCTCTGAAGAAAAAAGGAAATGTTGGGAATGAAAACTGAGTGAATCTTACTTTAAAAAATGAACCAACAATCACTTCTCAGCCTTTTGGCTATGATCGAGTGTAAAAATGAATAAACATGTCAGAAGTGTATCTAATAGTCTACAACAGTAAGACACAGAATATTTGGAATGGAGGATGAGGTAAAGAAAATATGACATTTTAACATCAACATGGGGAGAAAAATGAGACAGCTTCTTGGTGAGGACCCAGGGGCCCCCTGGTTTTCTGTGGTGGATGGTTCCAGGCTTTTTCTTCTAGCCCATTCCTATTCTTTGTGACTTGGCTCTCTGCCAGGGACCCCAACCTGTCCAGGCGTTCCTTCTAGCCAGTCCCCACTCCTTTGTGACTCAGCTCTCTTCCAGAGACCCCCACAGCCACTGCGCTTGGCTGGGAATCAAGAACCCCACAGCCACTCTATTGGCTGGGATCTAGAAGGGGCAACAGCAACCGCAGAGCAGAACACCACCCAAAAAAGATGAGACCAGATAGCCACACCAAGAAACATTTGAAATGTCCTAATTCTAGAAGTCTAGATCCCAGTGCAACCAATTGACTTAAACCATCTCTTGTCTAAAAGACAAAACAAGCAAACAAAAACAACCCACCCCACCAGCGAAGACACTCATAGTTGAGAGCAAAAATCAGGAAGCCGAGCTACCAAGCAGGCGGAAACCAAAACACTTGGTGCAGCTGTTCTGATAAAAGTAGTTCAAAACTATCCATAAAGAATAGGGGTGGTCAATATGTATTAATAAATGGAGCATTACACCAAGAAGACACAACATAGGAAATCAAATTCGGTGGCTCCAACTTCCATAAAAAGATGGGGGTTCCTGATGCAATACTAGTGGGCGACTTCTACACGTTACTCTCTTCAGTTGACCTGTCATTCAGACTAAACGTCAACAAAGAAACTTGAAAATTAATCTGCACCGTAGACCAGATGGCTTTAACAGACGTTAAAGACTATTCCACAAAAGCTGTCTTAACAAATACAAAAGAGTTTAAATAATTTCTTGGAAACTAATAACAAGAGAAACCACAAAAAGTATACAAACACTTGGAGACTGGACAGTACCCTTTAAATTTTTATTTAAAAATTTTTCATTTAGCCGGGTGGTGTTGGCGCACGCCTTTGATCCCAGCACTCGTGAGGCAGAGGCAGGTGGATCTCTGTGAGTTCGAGACCAGCCTGGTCTACAGAGCTGGTTCCAGGACAGGCTTCAAAACCACAGAGAAACCCTGTCTCGAAAAACCAAAAAAAAATTTTTTTTTCATTTATGTGTATGTATGTGTGTGTCTCTGGGTATGACACATATATGTGAGTGACCATGAAGATCAAGAGAAGGTCTTGATCCCCTAGAGCTGGAATCGCAGGCAATCCTGAGGCACCTGATACGATGCTGGCAACTGAACTTGATTCTCTAGAAGGTCAGAAAGCACTCTTAACTACAGAGCTCTCTCTCTAGCTCCTGAGACAATATACTCTTGGATGGTCAGGGTCACTGAAGAAAGATGGGAGGAAATTAAAAAAATTCCTAGAATATAAATGTAAATGAAAACACAACTTATTAGTTAGACTTTGGGGGGACACAGCAAAGGCTAAGAGGGAAGCTTATAGCTGTGAGTGCTTAGATAAAAAAAAATCAGACCACTCTTAAATAAATAACGATGCACCTCCCAACTTCAGGAAACCGCCAAGCCAATCCCAAAAGCACTAACAAAGGCTAGGGAAAAGGTAAATGAAATGGAGACGACAAGAAAAATATAAAAAAGCAATGAAATAAAATTTTGGTTCTTTGTAAAAATAAACAAGGTCAAAAAACTCTTAGCCTGAGGAAGCAAAGGAAAGATGGAGGAGTCAAAGTAATAACACTGGAAATGAAAAGGGGACATACGCCACTAGAAAGTGAAATAGTCACTACAAAATGACAGAAGTATGCATACTGTTTATACAACAAAAGGATACACAAACAGGAACCCCGAGAAACGACGAAAATATAAGAAGTACATTAAAATGGGCAAGATAGGTGGACACCCACTTTAAAAGCCAATGTGTGCATGGCCAATAAACATGAAAATATCCACCTTTCCAAGGTATTAGGTAAATGAGATATTACCAGACACTCTCGAGTGGTTAAAATTAGGAAGATCCCCCCAAACAAGTGTCACAGGGACGGAATAACTGGCCTTTCAGTCAGCTCACGGGTGTGTAAGTTAGCAGAGCTGGTTTGGGATTGTCTATACACACTGAAAGACCATACACGCATAGTTTCAAGTCCCAGCAACAGTCCTGTTAGACAGATTTCCAAAGCATGGCTATGCACGTGTGTGCAAGAGACTCATACAAGAATGTTTATGAGAATTACTCATAACGCATTAATCTGAAATAAGCCCAAGTTTCCTTTCCAAATATTCAATTGTTTCCAAACTATATTCAATCAACAGAATAAAACAAGAACAAAATGAATGAACTCTAGCTACAAGTAGTGACGTGGGTGACTTTTATAGTCATAGTGTTCGCTGAAGGCCAGACATAGAGGATATAAAGTAGGTTCATAAAGTTAAAAAAAAACACACAAAACTAAGCTAAGGAACTGGATAATACTTCCATCATAAAACTACAAGAGGGTGGAAGTTAGCTACTTGTAGTTACCTCGTTGGGACATGTGGGGTGTGTGGAGGCTTGAACGTGGAAGAAACTTGAAGAATACTTGTTGGCACTGAGAATATTTTGTATTTACTCTGAGTGGTCAGTAATATGAGGATTTACTTTTATGAAAATTCTATTAGTTTCTCTTTTCTGTTCATTTTTCGTATTTCATAATAAAAAAAGTTAAGAACAAGTAGACAACGTCGTCCTTCCCTCAGCTGCGTGTTGAACGCTCTCAGAACTCACCTGATTTCCCTGACCACCCGCCATTCTGCTAATGGGTGTCACAGGGAGCGCTCTCAGAACTCACCTGATTTCCCTGATCACCCCCCATTCTGCTAATGGGTGTCACAGGGAGCGCTCTCCACACACTGATCTTCTCTAGGTTCCAACTTTTATTAAATCTTTTGCCTTTACCTTTAGTTATATTCCAAACCTGCCTGCTTTTAGCTGCCTTACTGCTAGGCTAAGAATAATTTCCTTACATTTTAGAGTAGAGACAAGATCACGGGAGAGGAGAGGGAACGAAGCCGACAGGCTAGGTTGCTGTGAGAACAGTATTTGCAGGTACCAGAATCACCAAGAATGAATATAGATAGGCCTGAAACTGGGGGCAGAGGGCAGTGGGACGGACCCAGAGGGAGATGACCCAGGATATGGGGGCTGAGATATGGGGCTGTCGGAAGCATGGCGGGATTGCAGATAGAAGAGCCCATGACTGTGGGGAGATGTCTTTGCTACAGCAACCCCAGTACAAGTATCAGGTTCAACAAAAACTCTAAAGTTAAAACAATGGCTAGACAGATAGTTACCTTGCCTTTGAAGTATTCTGCAATCAGGTTGCACAGTGTTGTTTTCCCTGAGCTGCCAGGCCCAAATATAAAGATTTTACATGGCGGGATGGGCATAGGTGGTAGAAGGCAGGGACGGGGGTTCAGCAAAAATGATCTTAGTGTTTCTTCAGAAGAAAGGCAGTACATTTTACCTAGAAAACTTAAAATACGCCGTAAGAGTAAACGACAGAAAGCATCATGGGCAAGTTTAAAATGTAGGCTCTAGAAAGCTTACTAACCTTACAGAATAATCAGCTGATCCTGAATAAATGTTCCCATCCTTCAAGGCCATGGGACAAGAACGCCCCCACTTGCTGCGGTACCATCTGTACCGTGGTGCGATGAGTTTGTAAGATGAAAGTGTACGGAACAGTTCTTCCTGTGAAGCACAGATGCTACCTCAGAACGTGAGCCTCGGCTCTGCTGACAGCAGCGGGACAGGACAGATCCTATTTGTTTGCTAGTACTTAACTAAAGCACAATTTAGAATACACATGTTGGCTCTAGTTTCTGTACTCATTCAAGGTTTATTTAATAAGATTAACTTTAAATTATTTTAAATCTCTCTGTGTGTGTGTGTGTGTGTGTGTGTGTGTGTGTGTGTGCATGCGCATGCGCATAGGGAACAGAATGCTATCAGTTCTCTCCTTCCACCAGGCGGGTTTCAGAGTTTGAACTCAGGTTACCAGGTCTGGTGATACATACCTTAATCACTTTAGCTATCTCTCCCATCCAGTTGTCATTTCATTAAGAAAATCTTATTTGAATTTTACAGATAATTTTCTGATGTGGGAATGCCATATATCAATCTGTTGATTTCATTGGTTAAGTAATAAAGAAACTGCTTGGCCTGATAGGTTAGAACATAGGTGGGTGGAGTAAACAGAACAGAATGCTGGGAAGAAGGGAAGTGAGCTCAGACGCCATGCCTCCCCTCTCCAGAGCAGTCATGATGGAGCTCTGATCCAAGATGGACGTAGGCTAGAATCTTCCTGGTAAGTCACCATCTCGTGGTGCTACACACATTAATAGAAATGGGCCAAGCAGTGTTTAAATGAATACAGTTTCTGTGTAATTATTTCGGAGCATAAGCTAGCTGGCGGCTAGGAGCTGGGCGGCAGGAACGCAGCCTACAGCTCATACTACAATTTTCTCTCATGTGGTAATAAATGTCATCTACAGATCTACATCTAATCAGTATCTGAAAATACCCAACTGAGCAACTTTTAAGATGTGCCAGACTCTATAGTTAATGAATGAATCCTGGTCTAAGCTGTTTTCTGTTGTTGTTTGGTTGGTTGTTCTGTTTCTGCTTCTGGATTTTGTTTTTGTTGTTGTTATTTGTTGTTTTTTCAAGACAAAATTTCTCTGTGCAGCCCTGGCTGTCTTGGAACTCATTCCATAGACCACGCTGGTCTCAAACTCTTTAAGACTGTCTCACTATGTAACCCTGGCTGAACTTGCTCTTGAGACCAGGCTGGCCTTGACTTTACAGACTTCTGCTTGCCTCTGCCTCCCAAGTGCTGGGATTACAGACATGCACCGTCACACTTGGCTCGAAGCTTTTCAGGGCCAGACAATATTCCACTCTGTGTGCATAGATCTTTTCTCAGCCACTCCCTCACTGACGGATGCTGCAGGGCTCCACCTTCTGGCGATTTGACAATAACTTTCCTGACTGCATTCCTGCTTGGAGGAAATGTCTAAGAGTAAATTACTGGATCCTTTTCTGAGGAACCACTCAGCTGTTTTAAGAAGCAGGGGACCATTTTGTATCTGTAGTACTACATAAGACTGCGCTAGAGTGCACCTCCTGCTCAGGTCCGGCACCTGCAGCTGCCTCCCCCCTGCACAGTCCCGCAGGCACCCCACCGAGATGCTGGCTTTACCTCTCCACCTAATAGACTTCCAGGTACCAGGGTCTCCCACTTGGAACTGAGTTTATGTCAAAGGGATATTTGGTCGCACGTCCAGCTCTCTGCACCGTTTCCCTGCCTCCTTCCTAGGAATCGAGAGCCCGGCTATCAGTGTGCACTCTGAGACCTCCCCCATTCTCAGGAAGATCTAAGAAGAGACTCCTTCCTGCTTTTGCCCCTAAGCCCCGGTTTACTCTCTCCAGAGCCCACCGTGCTATCTCTGGCAATGGAGCCTGCACTTCCCTCAGAGTCCCGACTATACCGTTCTCTATCTGTCTGTCTGTCTGTCTGTCTGTCTGTCTGTCTGTCTGTCTATGGCACTAATAATTCTTGTAATAAACTCCTTAGTTCCTGTTAGTTCTCAGTGACCCCTTTGAACCCTAATCTGAGCTCCTTCAGTATCCCAAGGAACAATGCCAAAGAGTTCCATGATCTCCCACACTCGCTAACACGTTACATAATGTTCTTCTTCATGTGAGACGGGATATCACTAGTCTTTGGACTGCCCAGTTCCCCACCATCAGTAATACCGAACATATTTTAATTTTAAAGATGTGTAGGCGTGTGCACACATATGGGTTTGTGTATGCGAGCACAGGTGCCTAAAGATGCCAGAGTTGGAGCTACGAATGGCTGTTAACCCCCTGTGGGTGCTAGGCATTGAGATCAGGTCACCTGGAGGAGCAGCTATTGCTCTTGACCACTGAGTTATTTCTCTGGCTCCGTTTTATGTTCTCAAGTTCATGTCCAAGGTCAGTCTGGATTACAGAGCGAGTTCCAGAACAGGCTCCAAAGCTACAGAGAAACCCCGTCAAAACAAAACAAAACAAAACAAAACAAAACAAAACAAAACAAAGGAATACTGTGTTGAGATCATAGTTTCTCCCTGGAAGAAGATATCTTTATGGAGAGCTATCCTCTTAGACCTTAAGATTTTAAGAGGTACGGGCTAAGGACACAGATAACACAGAACAGGCGTGTTTCTAAATCGGCCAGTTGAGCTCACCGTGTCTATTATGTCATTCATTTCTTCTTCTGTACTCTGCAGCTTGGTGATAATGGCGGCTCTCCTTAGATTCAGGTATTTCAGCCGTTCTATGACTGTCTAAATATAAAGAACAGATATTTGAATATTGTCGCAAGCCACACACTGGAAAGTCATCTGTTGGGGTCCAGCCTAGACAACTTCATACCTCCCTTTCCTAGTTTCTATGCATTGCTAGTTATCTTTGATATTATTTAAAAAATTTTAAAAATATTTTTCTCTTTTGAGTCAACATTTTATGTATCTCAGGCTGTGCTTGAATTTGACATGTGGTTGAGGATGTTTTTGTAATTCTGAACTGCCTGTCTCTGCCTCCCACATGCTGGGGCTACAGCACATGCCATAACGTCTGCTTTGTGCAGTGCAGGAGATGGAAGCTGGGTCTTCACCCATGCTAGACATGCTCGGAACCTACCGAGTGCCAGCCCCAGCCCCAGCTCTTTGGTGTTTCTCGTCTTCTGTATGCATGACTCCGGTCTCTACCCTCTCCCTCTGTTGTCACACTGTTACGTTCTTCCTCTCTGACTGAGGCTGTCCTTATTGGACTAGGACATTCCAGTTAAATATGACCTTATCTTATCTAGAATGATACGTCTCTAACTATAACACAAACTACCACTTGTATATGTATTTTCCTCAATATACTGGATCCTATATAATGGGAGTCGTTCATAGATTCATCAACTTCCTTCCCATATGCATTCCTAGAGCTCATCATTATGCCAGAAACTTAGGAGATTTAGAAAATAGTTATTGTGTTTTGTGTTATTCATTAATCCATAGTGCTAGGTATTAGACCTAGAATCTCATAACAAAAATCTCTGGCCATCATAGTGTGCATGAAGTGGCATCCATCTCGGTGTTCAGTTGCACACCCTTAATGACTACTGATGTTCAGTCTCCCATCCCCCACTTCCATCTGCCATTTGCTTTTTCTCTTCCTGGAGAAGACACTGTGGTCACAGAGAAATTTTAAATTCAAATATAGTTTTGCCTTAAACATGAACAGATGAATAAATGCAACATGGCATTTTAAAGTGTCAAGACGAAAAGATTAACCTAAAACAAGTGTAGTTCTGGAAGATTTGGGAATCGTCCGACTGCAAGACACCTGTGCTCAGAGCACCCCCCCTCCCCCGCACTCACCATGAAGTGCTCCTCTGGGGACTTATTCCCATCCAGCTCAATGAGATACTGGGGATTGTGCTCAGCCATTAGATCCTGGAGAAAACCAAATAGAAACCTGATAACTCAGGATCATGGGGGAAGCTGAATGCCAGATGAAAATCTTAATAGCAAATAGGAAATCTTAAGAGCTGATTAGTTCACTTTGCGCAGGTTATAAAGCGTGTCATTTTCAGCACTGGACAGATCTTTTGCAAGCACAGAGCTACCTTGCTCTGTTTTTCCGCATGAATTTTGCCCGAGGTGCTAAGGATCTGCAGACTAGATGATTGCTGGACCACTGAGCTACACTCCAGCCCCTGCTGCTGTCCTCCCCCTCATTTTCCGCTTCCCAACGTTTAAAAGTCTTTCCCAATGCAAAAGGTTTTGGGGGCATTTTGCAGCGTATAACTGCAGCTTTGCTATTTTTGATGCCACAGAGAAAGCTGATTAACTTTAAATCATGTACTTCCTTC
>NC_022034.1:27055881-27084885 GCF_000317375.1 Microtus ochrogaster | reverse complement strand
CTGAAAAAGGAGAGGTTTCTAAAAGAATTTAATGTTAGCTGGCATTGCTTATTGGTTTCCTGAAAGACTGTATAATTCAAAAGTCTCACAAGCACAGAAAGAGAATGTCCCATTTGTTCCCTGCATCACAGAAAGACAATGTCCATTCGTTCCCGCCGTTACAGAAAGACAATGTCCATTCGTTCCCGCCGTTACAGAAAGACAATGTCCATTCGTTCTTGACATCACAGAAAGAAAACGTCCATTCGTTCCCGCTGTTACAGAAAGAGAATGTCCATTCACTCCCGCCGTTACAGAAAGACAATGTCCATTCACTCCCGCCGTTACAGAAAGAGAAAGTCCATTTGTTCCCGCCGTTACAGAAAGAGAATGTCCATTCGCTCCCGCCGTTACAGAAAGAGAATGTCCATTCGCTCCCGCCATCACTGTCTATTTTAGCTTTTCCAGTCTGACAAACTGAGTTGAAGAACGGGATCTGTTTTAACTTTTCGTCTTGGTGAGGTCTACATGCATACTCCCATCTCTGTAAATAGCCTAGTGACTTTGGAAAAACGTATTTAATGTATCCCGAGAAGCACAGAGGTGCTTTGTAGGATTAAAATTACCATGCCTGGGAGAAAAAGAGACTTGGGGGCTGGCGAGATGGCTCAGTGGTTCAGAGTACTGCTGCTCTCGTGGAGGACCTGAGTTCAGTTCCCATTGCCCACGCAGCGGCTCACAACTGTCTGCAACTACAGCCCAGGTTCCTGTACCCTCTTCCAGCCATCACAAGCTCCGGGAAACATGTGGACATAAACAAGCATGCAGTCTCTCTCTCTCTCTCTCTCTCTCTCTCTCTCTCTCTCTCTCTCTCTCTCTCTCTCTCATAAGTACATCTTTTTTTTAAAAAGGAAGAGATACTTGAAAATCATTTAGCCACAGACAAAGCACAAGCATCAACATTCCCACATTAGCAAGGTCTCGTTCTTACTTCTAAAGCACTAAGAAGGATGTCCTTATACAGTTTCACAGTATTTTCAATGTTCTCCAGGAAATCCTCAGGTCTCTGAACCAGGTACTGAAGAATTTCGGCCACCACCTGCATTTCAGCCATAAATGCCTAAAAGGTAACAAAGAAAGGAGAGTCAGAATTGAAATCTCTAGGGAAATTATTATCTAATCTCTGAGGGGCATTTCAGAGCACCATCTCGGACACTTGGGAGGAAGGATGGACACTGAGGACCTTAGATGTTAAAGAAGAAGCACTCCTGGGAGTCTTCATTGGAAACCGAACTTTAAATCAACTTGATTCTTGCTATTTTTTTTGTTGTTGTTCTCAATAAGCAGAACAGTGGAAAAGATCTCTTTGAGTGAAAAGCCATCTCTTTTGAGTTAGAGGGAAACTGGAGTCCCTGAACACCCGAGCTTGTGGTCCATGCGTTCACTCATCCAGTGAGCAGCTCTGGCGTGCCTACTAAATCGGAAGCGCCATTCAGGAGCTTCCTATACAATACTGACAGGCTGCACTGAGGTTGTAGAACTTTAAGACAATTCTGAAGCCTGCCTAGAGGCACAGTGTGTTTAGAAGTTGGATGAATGCACAGTTGCAGCCAAGTGCATTCTTCCTGGCTACCATGCTACTTTTGGTTTTGAATCTTGCATGTTACCTACTTGGTAGGTTTTTAATACATGTATAACTTGAGGATATTGGGTTGATAAAAAAATTCTTATGAATCATTTATGCCTCCTCCCAGGGGTACAGCTTCTAAACTTCCCCAGGAAAGTCCTGAACATAGTTCCCCTCCTGCTTTTAGGGAGATATTCTTATCTACTGGAAAGTCTTCCTCATGCCTTGGCGGTTGTGACTCACATAAAGAAACCAGAGGCCCCTTTATGATGCTCTGAGCTATTCTTGAAACATCTGCCCCTGAACTCACTCAGGAACAAGATAATCAGAACAAAGTACAAGCCTCTTTCTCCTCTATGTTATGGCGATTCCAGTCTGACAAATTTAGATTGGCTGGAGTTCCCTCTGCGCCACACAGAGGCAAAAAATGGGGTGACAAACTGATAAAAGAATGAAGTGCCAGGACCTCCCTTTCTTAGAAAAGTTAGCTCCTGCAAAGCCACTGTGCTGTCATGTGACCAAGGAGCCAAAGAATGCCAGGATTAGATAAATGTAAATAAATTCCATAATGATATAAAATGTAAACATTGTATTATGCCAGAAATTGAATGATAACCACAGCAGCTTTGGCCTGAAGATTTTTCTTGGGCACTCTGACTATAAAGGGTTAACAATACACTGCTTAGGACATAGAAATCTCCCTGGGCTGGGTTGGAGATTTCCTTTCTAGCAAACTTGAAACTGCAAGAGCTGCCTAGAAGTTGGGTTATGGGGTTGATAAGGAAAAATGACTCTAAAAGGTAACTCTGCTGTGTTATTCAGTGATGACTAAAAGATATACAAGAGGAAGTTAAACACATGTCTGGGAACAGAGATGATAGGAGTCTATCCCTGCTCACTGAATTCTGTATAAATAAAGAAGCACCCTGGCTGCTACTCAGGCTGCAAGATTCTCCCAGCCACCAATGGCCTGGCTCAGTCTTCCATGGTCTCCTCCTTCCTCCTCCCTGGAACCTGTCAGCCTCCGGGGCTGGCCACTGGCAGGGAGCCAAGACAGAAATGGATCATACTAGGTAGAACATGTGAAAGCCGGGGGACACCATATGTTTGGGTTTGGACTGGTCTCCTTTGAGTATGTGAGCTTCTGTGTTCTATGTTCACTGGTTTTGTTGTTGCGTTCTCTGTCACTGCCAGGCACCAGCCACCACTGCTAATATCATTGGCCATGGTGGCTTTGATGGCCAGTGCTCAAGTGCTCAGAATTTATCTGTGGGTTTTCTGGTCACTAGATTCAGTTTAGCAGGGATTTGAACGTCTTTTGAATGTGGATAATATTCAAGTTGGTTTACGCTGTTCTGTTTTGTTGGAACGCTGGCTCTGGAGTTATGACTGCCCCTCCTCTAGACCCAAGCATGTTTGCTTAAAGGTGTCCTCCCAAATCTCTGTCCTGTGTCAGGTGTGCCATCTAACTGTGACAGAGAGAAAAGAGAGCAAAACAAAAGGATATAAACCATAGGTTCTCAACCTGTGGGTCGCGACCCCTTTAGAGCTGCATATCAGATCTTTACATTATGACTCATAACACTAGCAAAATTATAGTTATAGAGTGGCAATAAAATGATTTTATGGTTGGGGTCACCACAACACGAGGAACTGTATTAAAGTGTCACAACATTAAGAAGATTGAGAACCACGGATTTAAAGGAACTCGCTTAGCAAAGACTGCTCTCAATAATATTACTCGTGTCTCTGGTAAATAGTTAGATGGTCATACCCTAGGTTCTGATGGTACAAGCAGTGTCACAGAGGCTGAGAATGTGAAGGCTTAAGTGAGTTCTGAGGGTGTAGGAAAGGGTGAAAGCGAGTGTTCCAAACGCAAGCTGTGAAAGTGTGAGACAGTAACCTGAGGTCGTGAAAATGGTTTCCGGTTTCTTTCTCCACGATGCCGTTGTTATGTTAAGATCCCAAAGGTTTAGGAAACCGGTACACAACTGTTCAGTCTGACGCCTTGCTTGGCAGGATTTGAAGACTGCCCACCGGCAGGATGCGAAAAAGAGATTCTTGTCCTTGTACCACCTATGCTGGCTTCCTTTGTGATCAAACTAGAGATTACTGGATGCTGGCCAAAGGCTTCTGGAGGCTGTTTTTATTGGTAGGGTGGAGACATGATACATATTGAGGAAGGCATTCCACCTTCTATGCAGGCTAGGTAATCTTTTCTATGCTATTAAGAACCCATGGCATCCCAGGTGGGAGATGGAGGTCATTGGTAAACGTTATTTGCAGCATTTATCACAGCTACCCATCAGGAATGATGGAAATACAGAGTTCACACCCCATGCTTTCAACCCCTGGGTATAGACACAGTAGACATAGTTCAAAGCTCCTCAAGGTCCTTATATCCCTAAAATCACCCCTTTTAGATGATATTGATCCCACCTCTCTGTCACACCATCCCCAGTTTCAGATGACCTCTCAGGTCACCCTTACCCTCTAGGGCCAAGTATGACTGACAGCAAGGTCCCATTGCTGACAACAGCCACACAGCTCATTTAACATGGAGAGATCAAGTTGGCACCTACATAGCACCTTCACGCCCATGTGCCATTGTCAATGACACGAAAAGATACTCTGCAGGCTACCAAACAGCAGCCCAACACTAAAACCATTGACCTGCAATCTGTCCTGCCTCTAAAATATGCTAGGGCAATTTTGACACAGACCTTTTAGAAGAAACGAACCCCATGAGATGGAGCCCATATCCAACACTGCTTGGGTGACCAAGGACCAGAGTCCAGACAGCCCAGAGAACCTAGTATAAAACCACTGGTCTAAAATAAGAAGGTAACAATAAAATGACCCCTAATAATATTCTCCTGTACTCATAGATCGGTGCCTTGTCAGCCATCATCAGAAAGGCTTCCTCCTGCTGCAGAAGGGAACAGACACACACACACACACACACACACACACACACACACACACACACACAGAGTGCTGTAGGAAATCCTTTAAGTTACCGGCCCACTTGGGCATGGCCTCTTATGCTATAAATGCCAATGTAAAGTGTTCATTCCCTCATCCTTCCGGCTGCTGGATTCGGTTCCTGTTCCCAGTTAGAGCAGAGGATTGTGATCTGTGAGTCTACCCCTAAATAAACAACCCTTTATTATACTTAATTTGGAGCTAGTGTGGGATTTCTTTTTAGCATCCATCTTCAAGAGAGAGAACTTGAAACACACTGCTCGACATGAGATATATCTCCTTCAAATCCTCCTCTCCGAGCCTAGGGAACCCCACAGAAGAGGAGGCAGAAAGAAAGAAAGAAAGAAAGAAAGAAAGAAAGAAAGAAAGAAAGAAAGAAAGAAAGAAAGAAAGAAAGAAAGAAAGAGGCAGAGGGGATGGAGAACACCAGGAGAAGGGGGGGGGCTAAAACAACTGAGCACAAACTCACAGAGACTGAAACAGCAATCACAGGGCCTATAGGGGTCTGCACCGGCTCCTCTGCACACACACTCTCGCTTTCAGTTTAGTGTTTTTATGGGACTCCTGAGGGTGTGAATGAGCCGGTCTCTGATTCTTGTGCCTTCTATGGAGGCTCTTCCTTCTGTTGGCTTGTCTTGTCCAACTTGGATATGATTTTAACTTCATCTGATTATAGTTTGTTATGTTTGGTTGTTACCTCTTAGAAGCCTGCTCTTTTCTAATGAGAGGCAGAAGGGAGAGGACCCAGATGTGGGGATGAGCTGGGAGACGTATATGGAAGAAAAACTGTATTTGGATTATATTGTATGAGAAAAGAATCTATGTTTAATAAAAGGGGGAAGATACATGAAAAATGTGTATCTTACTGACCTTGAGAATCAGAATTAAAACTACACTGTGATTCCATCTCACCCAACTCAGATTGAGACAATAAACAACTAAAATTGCTGGCAGGGATGCAGAAGAAAAGGAACCTTCATGTTTTCTTAGTGGAAATAAATGTAAGTTAGTCTAGCCACTATGGAAAGCAATGTGGAAGTTACTCAGGAAACTAAAATTCAAATGATCCAGCCACATGTGGGTTTCTACAGCAATGGGATCAAAGTCAGTGTGCAAAAGGTTCCTGCAATCCGTGCTTGCTACAGCATTACTCTCAAGAGCCAAGTTCACGGGGTCGGCCCATGTGGTCACTTATTAGTGGAGGGCAAAGAAAACGTGCTGTATGTGTTTTTATAATACATATACATATACAAAATATTTCACACACATCAGTATGTTTCTGCCATAAAGCATGCAAGTATGTCAGTTGCAATAAAACTGGAGACCCTCATCGTGCTAAGTGAAATAGCTACACTCAGGAAGAAAAGCGGCATGGTTTTCTCTCATACGTGGAACTGGATAAAAACATAAATCAGACCTGAAATAGAAAGGTGAGTATGTGGATGGAGAGAGGACCATTGGGAGGGGTGATATCATCAAATAGGAATGATGGGGATGGTAGGCGTGGTCAAGGAACATTGTGAAAATGTCAAAACAAAACCCCTTGTTCTGTGTAATCAATATATACTAATTTTAATGATGGATGTATTTTAAAATTCATATAGTTCCGAAAACATGAGGTATTTTTATCCATCTCCTCCAGACCCTAAAAATATTAAAAAACAAAACCTTAATTTTCTCTGGCAACTGCCATTCCCCTGGCTGTCACTTAGTCATAAAAGATTCCAAAGGTGTCATGTGGTAATGACCATCCTGAGACATTACCTCCTCCTCTTCTTGTTCTTCTTCCTCTTCTTCCTCTTCAGCTTTTCCGTCTTTGGGATGTTCCTTCTTCCGTCTCCTGCGGCTCTCGATGATCTCGGGGTCCCACTGGTCTCTGTTGTATATGTACCCCGTGGAACTGTGCTGCCTTTGCCCAGAGACTCTCTGGCATAAGTCATGGTCTCCACACTGCGGAAACAATGTGATTAAATCAGTTCACACATTTCATTCTCTAGGAAGGCAGCCTCATACGAGGCCACTCTAGAGAGGTAGGTGGAATAATTATCCTTTAATGAGATACTGTACCTTTGCTTCTCAGGAAGTCTCACCTCATAGTGTAGTCTCTTATAGAACCTCAGACATGAAGCTTCTTAAGTCTGTCTATTTTTCTGAATTGCTCAGACACGTGTAGTTTTCCTTTTTCTTTCTTTCTATCATTGTTTCTTTTAAAAAATGTTTTTATTATTATATTTTATGTGTGTGGGTGTTTTGCTCTAAAGTATGTCTGTTTCCCATGTATGTGCCTGGTACCCCTGAAGGCCAGAAGAGGTCATCAGATCCTCTGTAACTGGAGTTACAGAGGTTGTGAGCCACCTTATGAATGCTGGGAGTTGAACCTGAGTCCTCTGAAAGAGCAGCTGGTGCTCTTAACCACTGAACCATCTCTCTAAAACCTCTCTTTCCTAGGCATGATTTCTCTTAACACTTTGGGCTTCACTCCTCTTTGAATAAACTTCAGCTTTGCTTGAATTTAATTTTTTTAAAATAAGCTTTTATTTCTTGTTTCATATTATCCACAGATAAATTTAAAATTTTCTGCCAGGTGGTGGTGCACGCCTTTAATCCCAGCACTTGGGAGGCAGAGACAGGCGGATCTCTGTGAGTTTGAGACCAGCCTGGTCTACAGAGTGAGTGCCAGGACAAACTCCAAAGCTACAGAGAAACCCTGTCTCAAAAAACAAAACAACAACAACAACAAAAAAAAACCTCAAAAAACAAAAACAACAAAAAATTTTAAATTTTCCTGAAAGTTGAGCAAATACAATACAGTGGTGGTATTTTGCATTAAATTCTAGTATATGGCAAACTTCAGTACATGATTTACAGGTCTGGTCAACAGGCTTGTCTGAAATTAATATATATGAAATTATCAGACATTTTAAATAGGAGAGAGCTAGCAGAATAGTGAAAGTAATAAAAAAGAACAGAAAATCTGCAAAGTTTTACAGAATTTTATTATTTTCGCTCAAAGAGGCTAAAATGAAGGAAAATGAAGAAGAAAGTCTTGTGTCTTCTGCCAATACATATGTGTGTGTGCATGTATGTATATCATATGTTTGTGTGCATGTATGGATGTGCCATATTTATTGTCACTTTATGGATGAAATATTTCATAAGATTCAGAAATGGCACCTGTAAGATCATGTTATCTAGCCTTTAAATTCTGCAAATGGAGTAAACTTACTCCTCATGGTAACCAAAGCCCAAACCAAAGTGTAAGTTACATCTTTCATGATGCTTCTGTGTACATGGATTCTCTCAGTTCGCAAGCACCAGCAAAGGGAAGTACTGATTCCTTGCAGATCAGGGAAATATGGCCAGGCTAAAAGCATCACAGAATCACATGGTCTTCCCATCCATCCCTGAGCTCTCTGTGTGCTTTATCGCTCACCATGCAGTGAGACTGCAGATCCTGCTCTGAATGCTTTGTATAATTAAAAAAAAATCTAGATGAAGGGGCGGAGAATTGCTCAGTGGTTTAAACCGCTTGCTGAGCAAACCTGGTGACCTGAGTTCAGTTGTTGGAAACCGTGAACAAAACTGGATGCACAGAGCTGTTGTGAAGAAACCAGGTTCCTGAGCCCAGGGTTCTATGTGTCCTCAGCTGGCCTGCTTGAGGACTGGAGGAAATGTGGAGAGAGCCTGACTGAGTCACGAGCACCATATGTTATGCTAAAACACTGCAGGTCTCTGAGTGGTGACAGTGGGCAGCGGGCACGAGACCATGGCAGACCACAAAGGCAGCCAGTCCCAGGCAGGGAGCTACGTGGCAGGTGAGAGAAAGAGGCCTATTAGGCATGCCATGCAGAGAAAGTGGGTATTTATTTAGTGGGTTATGGAGAGGAAAGGGAAAGGGGAAAAGGGAGACAAGCAGAGAGAGAGAGAGAAAGAGAAACAGAGAGAGGAGGGGGGAAGGGGAGAAGTTGAGAGAAGGGAGAGACAGAAAGAAAGGAACTCAGGTTGGAAAGGGAACAAAGATCTGCTTGCCTTAGTGGATGGAGGGGGGAGGGAGTCGGTGGGGCTTCTCTCTTAAAGGGACAGGACAGACCATTACAGTTTGAAAGTTTGAGGATCACTTGGAAGACCATGCAGCCTAAAAGCCTACAGTTTCTGATCCTTAGCTCAAGAATTTGCATTTGAACAAGCATCAGGTCACTGCTACCATTTTCTGAGAACCTGCTCTAGTTGCCTGCTGGCCATAAGTATTCTCTGTGGTACAGACCCCTTTAAAAAGTATCATGGAAGCTATACACATTTTGCATCAGAAAATACACATACACACATTTTTTTTGCATATGTTTGAAGAAGATTTATGGATGTTCTGAATATCATGGGTCCCAGGCTCAAAACTTCTAGGTATTAGAAATCACAGGCTTTTTTTTCAGCTAACCCCAAAGTATTGAGAAGTTTGTATTGCCCTGGGCTGTATTACTGGGGCAAAGGAACAAAGTTAAGAACTTCCTTCCCTCTGTGGAGCCTTCTCCTTTAGATGTCTATAGAACAATTCTCTTATCTGACCTGGGAGACTTATTCTTCCTGAGGAATGGCTTTTCTCCTGACTAATAACTAATCACAATTTCCCTTCTGCTACTTCAGATTAGTATGCATTTTAATTGTCAAATTAAATTACCTGAGAAGAATTACCAAGCTAGAATTACCTGGGAAGACAGACCTGTGGACTGCCTAGATAAGATTGGCCTCTGGTCTTCCTAGTGAAGGACAGTTCTGATTGCTCTAATTGATGGGAAAATGGGACAAGCCAGCCTGAAATTAGCTGCCTCCCACCCCCAGCTTTGGGTCCTGAACCACAGAGGTGAGCAGGACGTTATCTGAACAGTAGACACACCCATATTTGTTTGTCTCCACTCTTGACTGGAAGTGGGACGCCTAGGTATTTCAGTTCTGGCTGCCTTGACTTCCCCGCCAGGATGGACCAGGGGTCTTATTTGTTTTCTATTGCTGTGATAAAAACTGTGAGCAAAAAAAAAATGCCTCAAGGAAGAAAGGGTTTGGCCTACATTTTCCAGCTAACCGTCCATTACTCACCTGAAAGATGTCAGGGCAAGAACCTAGAGCAGAAACTAGGAGGAAACTGCAGATTGGCCTGTTTTCTGACTCAGAGTTCAGCAGGCATTTTTATAGAGACCAGAACTGAAAGACCTCGATAAATCCAGACCCTTCTAGCAGGAAAAATAGAGCCAAAAATCGAGGTTCAGTGACTCTGTTTCAGGAACTAGCTGAAGATAAAGTTAGATTATAATCTTGAGAAACAGAGAGTTACCTTCTTGTGATTATCACTGGTATTTTTGGAATACTCTGTTTCAGAAACTAGCTGATTATAATCTTGAGAAACAGGGAGTTGCCCCCTTGTGATCATCACTGGTATTTTCGGAATTTTCTATGACGCCCTCCCTACCCCCTTTGGATTACTGGGTTGTGGTTTCTTCCCTTAAAAACCCCTTCTCCCAGTTACTCAGGGTCGAACTCCTCCCCTGCGGGGGTTGTGAGTCTTGGCCCCAGTGCACTGGTTCCTGTCCTGTCAATAAACCTCTTGTGATTGCAGCAAGGACTGTCTCTCGTGAGTTCCTGGGGGGTCGTGTTATCCTGAGACTTGAGTGAGAGTCTCCCCGATCCAGAGGTCTTTCAGAACCACTGGTCAGGGGATAGCACTACCCACTGTGGGCTGGAACCTCCGGCATCAGTTATGCCCCACAGACAGGCTTACAGGCTGGTCTGAGATGGACAAATTCCTCAACTGAGAGTCCTGTTTCTACTTCCCAGGAAACTCTACTTTGTGCCAAGCTGGAAATAAAAACCAAGCAGCAGAGGCCTTACCTAGAATTGAAAAAAAAAATGTTTTCTCCCTGGCTTTTGTCAGGCTATTTTGTCGAAACAGGAATGAAATCAGGAAAATTAGAGCCAAATTCAGCACTCTAATGTAGTAAGCGTTTGGGGCCTTTGGCCTGTGTGCTGTCTTTTTACCAGTTCAGTTTCTTATATAATCTGTACTTTACTTCCTTGGACATTATGTTTGGTTTTAGTTAATGAAGCTTATCTTCTTTTTCTGTAGCAAATGTTCTTATGTTTCTCATTCTCAAGTTTGATTGGATTTTTCTTTGTCTTATTACATAGTCTAGGCCTAAATTCAAACTGCTGATTCTTCTGCATGCATCACCACCCCTGATCTGCATCACCACACCTGCCCTGCATTACCACACCTGGCCTGCATCACCCCAGCTGCCCTGCATCACCACACCTGGCCTGCATCACCACACCTGGCCTGCATCACCACACCTGGCCTGCATCACCACACCTGGCCTGCATCACTACAGCTGCTCTGCATCACCACACCTGGCCCTGGATCACCACAGCTGGCTCTGCATCACCACAGCTGCCATGCATCACCACACCTGGCCCTGTATTATCACACCTGGCCTGCATCACCACACCTGGCCTGGATCACCACACCTGGCCTGCATCACTGCAGCTGCTCTGCATCACCACACCTGGCCCTGGATCACCACAGCTGGCTCTGCATCACCACAGCTGGCTCTGTATCACCACAGCTGGCTCTGCATCACCACAGCTGGCTCTGCATCACCACAGCTGCCATGCATCACCACACCTGGCCCTGCATCACCACACCTGACTCTGCATCATCACAGCTGCCCTGCATCATCACACCTGGCTTCTCGGGATTTTGGTTCACTCCTGCCCATTAGCAGTGGCAGGGCTACAGAACACAACACACTCAGCATTAGAAGGCTTCCTATCTCAGAGCTGACCCTGACACATCCTTGAGTCTCAACATCAGAGCTGAGGACCAAATCTATTTTGAGCCATTATAAACTGTCACAGGCCATGAGAAGCAGGTGGCAGCTAGTGTTCAGATGTCAATACACTAGAAGTGTGGCTATCTGATGGAGGTTAATCCTGTCCAGACAAGGTCTGCAGCACCATCAACTCTGAAAGCTGTTGTTCTCTTTTGCTGAAGCAGCTTGGTGTCTCCCCTATACCTGCATTGTAGTATGTAATCTCTTGTGATGTGTATATGTAATCCCATGATTGCATCTCAATCTTACGGGCACATATATCTGTGGGCAGTCACAAAGATGACTTTTCATTTAGCTATATAGTTTTGATATATAGAATATATACTGGGACTTGCTTCATAACTGGATCTATTTGTCCCACCAGGACTGTGGACACTGAAAATCCTGCCTTGTTCTTTTGCTTACTGGATGGCTTCTCCAACCCCATGAGGCCTCCAGTGAGAGAATTCGGTCATGTAGCCAGAAACCTTGGTTCCCAAAGCCATCTCTCTGTTCTGTTCCCTGAGATATATTAGAGGTCACCTCTGTGCAATTGTTTTCCATTTGGCAGGACATGCAGTCAGGAAAGGAGTCTTTTATATAGATCATGTTTGGGGCCTTCAAAGATAAAGGGACACCCAAGCTTAGAGAGTTGTCTTTGTTCTGTGTGTGTATCTAAACTGGAAACTTTACAGAACAGGAGGAGAACAGCAGGAGAGGAATAAAGAAACTGGTGCAGAAAAGTACGCAGGGGAGAGTTCACCGCACCCTCAGATCCTTCTAGGTCCTGTGCTTGCTGTGAGTCTTCTTCTGAACCCTGAGGGGACACTGAGGCTGGCACTCAGAGGTCCCCAATAATAAACTCTCAGCGTCTGAACACCAAAGCTTGCCTTCCATCTTCACAAAACAAGTAGACAATGTCATATCAAATTCTGATCACAAGCCCATGAAGTGGCTGTTGCCATCTTTGTAAAGAGGGAATAGAGGCATCTAAGCAGTCTGTCAAATTCCAGTAGAAGATAAAGAGGAGAATTGGAAATACGATCCAACCCTGACTTGATCAGTGCCATACAGTGTGCCTCAACACTATACATAGGAGTCATTTGCCTACTCTTTTATTTAATTGCTAAGGTTATTAGAAGTGATTAGGTGCCATGTGGTGTACCAGGTGGAGCTTAGTGTGTCTGTCTGTCTGTCTGTCTGTGTGGTGGCAGTGAGGGAAAGGCTGCCAGGGCAAGTTCTGATAGATGATGCCCACACTGCCTTACAAAAGTTAGCTATGATGACATCTGCTGATGGGGCAAAGACGTTTCTGGTGAACGAAGTTTTAGGAACAGAAATCCAGAACTGTGATACATAAATGACTGTTTCCATAACTACCCAGAAAGCCTGGGCTGGAGCCACAACTTAGTGCTTAAGGGCATGTACTGCTTGTGCAGAGGACCCAAGTTCAAGTCCCAGCACCCACATCAGTTGGCTCACAACTGCCTGTAACTCTAGCCTTGGGGACTTGGGGAATCTGACACCCCCTTCTGGCCTTTTTAAGCATCTGACTCACATGTACAAGCCTACACACAGACACACTATTAAAAGTAAAATAAACTTTAAGTATGAAAGCATTCTTTTGAACTCAAGTTCTCTGAAAAGAAAAGATTTGCTATTTCAATAAGCAACTAATATCTTTACCTGGTGTGGGAGGTCCTTCTGTCTATGTGTGGATTTTATTGGTTAATGAATAAAGAAAACTGGCTTGGCTTATAGCATGGGAGGAGGAAGGCAGAGTTAGAGAGAAGCCATTGAGCTGCTGGAGACAGACGTGCTGAAATTTTGCTGGTGATGCACAGATTACTTGAAATGGGTTAAATTAAGATGTAAGAGTTAGAGTTAATGGGCCAAGTATTGTTTTAAAATTAATATAGTTTCTGTGTTGTTATTTTGGTTCTAGGAAGCTGGGACGAACAAGCAGCCTCCTCTAACATTTACCTTAATATTGATTATAACATCTGGTTGCAATTCTAAATTTTTAACAAATTCCAGTTGCTGCAAAGTGGTCGCAGTATCCTGTGCGAGTGATGGCATTTCAGTGATGATGTAACCTGTAAAATATGTAACAATTTATAATATCATTGAGTGAGAGCACAGCTTTATTATATTTTATAAAATATTAAAATATTAATAAGTAAGTAAAATTTATAAAATTATCTGTTGTGAATTTTAAGTTATTACCACATGAAGTATAGCTATGAATGATTCTCTTCTGATTAGAAAGAAATCACCATCTGGGAGGAGGAAACATCTTTAGAAATTCTAAGTCAGGGACAGGCAAGATGGAGCAGGGGGTAAAGGTCTTTGTCACAAAGCCCAATGACCTGAACTCATTCCTGGAAGAAGAGCACCAGCTCCCTGAAGGTGGTCCTTTGACCTCCACATGCACGCCATAGTGTGCATATGTTCCCCTTAACTGTAACAGTAAGTAAATAGATGTTTTAAATTCTTTAAAAATCTAAGTCCGTTTGATTTAGATGAGACACTTATGGAAAGAAACCCCAGGCTAATACTTTTAACTCAAGTAGAAACAGTTATATGACTCTTTTTATATGATCAATTATTTTCATCTTTAGATTAGTTTTTCATAACATAGTAGGACACATGCATACAATATCTATGTAGTTATAGAGAGTGATGAAAACCTGTGTACCCTTGTACATAAGAAACAGAACACAGTGATGTGGGAGTCCCCTCTGTGTGTTGCTTTTCTTGGTTAATGAATAAAGAAACTGCCTTGTCCTGTTGATAGGGCAGAACTTAGGTAGGTGAGGAAGACAGAACTGAATGCTGGGAGGAAGAAGGGTGGAGTCAGAGCCAGACATCATGGAGCCGCTTCTAGAGTCAGACATGCTGAATCTTTGCTGGTAAGCCACTGCCACATGGCGATATATAGATTAATAGAAATGGGCTAAATTAAGATGTAAGAGTTAGCCAATAAGAAGTTAGAGATAATGGTCCAAGCAGTGATTTAATTAGTATTGTTTTCTTTGTAGTTATTTCGGGGCTAAGCTAGCTGGGAGGCCGGGATAAATTAGCAGGCCCTCCTCCTTCAACACAGTATAGTTGGGGCTTTAGAACACTCATTGACTTGCATCCCACACAGAAGGAGAAATCTCACTGCAATGAGTCTTGAATACCACCATCATGTTGTTTCCCCAGGGAGTCTTGGGTACCACCATCATGTTGTTCCCTCAATACACTTTAAAGTTATGTCACTTGCTGACCCAAGAAACTTTTCTCTCATTACTAAAATATGTATCAATTCCTCAGCTAGAAATTAAAGAACTTAAATATGTTTTCCTGCTATTTTAATGTTTTTCCCCTTTGAGGAGCAATTGTAAGCTATGTTTCAGCCTTGAGAACTTAGCAAAAAAATTTATAACAAGTAAATAAAGCGAGATAGCTACTTAAAGGGTGAATGATACTATCTGTTGTGTCTTTCCTGTTTTCTGTGATATAGTTTTTACTGCACCATACTCTATTTTTAATTCTTTTTTTGTTTGTTTTTTTGGTTGTTTTCTGAGACAGGGTTTCTCTGTAGCTTTGGAACCTGTCCTGGAACTAGCTCTTGTAGACCAGGCTGGCCTTGAACTCTCAAGGATCCACCTGCCTCTGCCTCCCAAGTGCTGGAATTAAAGGTGTGTGCCACATACAAGTGGCTCCTTTCTCCTACAAATTAGTGCCCACATGGCCAACTAAATCCATGTAAAACCTAAAAATGCTTAAAAAGAAGCTCAAGACACATAAAAATAAAGTTTAACCACATTTTCCCCCACTGGTGGCATGCTACAGCTCCCCTAAGGAAGCTTTTCCTGATTCACTGGTAGCATGAAAAAAGTCACACCATTTTAAAAAGACGGCTTCCTGAGCTGTGCTGCCAGCACAAACTCAGGCAATAGAGCATTCCAATGTTATTTGTGGGTCCAGGTGTTTGTGTGCCCACTCAGGGTTGGGAGAAAAGTAGCTGAGACTATGCCCTTGGCTTGGAGCTCCCCACCTAGGCAGGCAGCAGGATCAGGTCTCCTAGGCAAGCACAGGCGGGAGAGCATGGTGGATTCTGGCTGCCATACAGAGATATTTCCAGGCTCCGCAGTGTGCTGCATGGCAGATTTAGCTATTACTCAGATTAAAAGGGTTTATGTGCTGCATGCTCATTCTAGAGTTGAAGTGCTGAATGCAGCTCCTACCAGACCTGGCAGTAATGGTACAAAGTGGAGAGAGGTGGAGCCAGCATCCAGAACAGCTGCAACCAAGCCACTTACCATTTTAAAAGCTCTTTAAGACGGTAAAGAATTACAGATAACACAATAAGAACAGATTCAGATATTAAAAAAAAAACTCTAAATGGATCACAGTGTTGGATAAATGTACATAGGCTTGGGAAAGAGACAAGAAAGAGTATAGAGAGTTGGAAAAGAGGTAAATCATTTTAAGAAAAGTCCTTAAAGAGACAAAGTACAGACACTCATAAATTAAAAGAAGTAAAAAAATAAGCCACATAAAGATCAAATCTGGAGTATGTATATTATTGTGCTTTCTTTGAGTTTTTTGATGGTGAAGGAGCTAAGTACAGAGAAACATTTCATTGTATGGGCTGCTAAAGTAAACCATCATCTTCACTCCAAAATTTGAGTCCAAGGATATGTTGCTTTAAAAAAGAGGTTCTTCTTTTGTTTCCACAAAAGATGAAAACCTGTGGATTGCTTCCAGACCAATATGGTTTGATGAAACAAGACACCCTAAAAGGTTTCTGTAAATACTCCAAGAAAAAATACTTCACCCAATAAACAGCAAAAAAAATTTAGAGAAAAATAACTACGCCCATATTCCCAAATATTGTTTATACTTGTTTGTTTATATTTAAAGGGGGATATGCTATAGTGATAAATAATTTGCTTTAGTATGGATCTTGGTTTATTGATACAAATTTAAGAGAGAGTGACTGCTGACAAACACTACAATAACAGGGTGAAGAGGAGAGCAGACAGGAGAAGCCAGAGGTGGTGGGTGCAAGAAGATCAGTGCACCTTTTTGATGCTTTGATTAATCAGTAGAGTTGAGGTTGGTGGCACACTTCTTCCAGCACTCCGGAGGCAGAGGGAGGCAGAGTTCGAGACCAGCCTGGTCTATAGAGTGAGTTCCAGCACGGCCAGAGTTGTTACACAGAGAAACCCTGTATTGGAAAATCTACCATCAACAAAAAAAAAAACCAAAAAGCAAAGGTGAACACTGGAGAATTAAAGACAAAGAAGCACTTGAATCTATCTTAGATGCTCAGCTCAGTAGGGGCTGTAAGATTCCTGGGCCAAAGCAAAAGAGGAATCCAGGAAACTACTGTTGATGCTTCCCTGCAGACGCTTGCATGCATACAGGCACGCACGCACGCACGCACGCACGCACACACGCACACAGGCACATACCAAAGTGAGAGACTTCCGGAGACTTGAGCTTCTCCAGGATCAGCCTCGTGACGAGCTCGTCCGGGATGCTGTGACCGCTCATCAGCAGCGACTGCAGCTAGAAGAAGCACAGACGCTGTGCGTTACTGCACAGTCTCTGGATTCACAGTTTCTGGCTCATTGTCGTAACTTGGAAATGTAGATTTGCTCACCATAGTTCCCGGTTCAGTCTCGGTGGCAATGTGTTCCTCCAAAACCGATAAAGCTGAAACGCGAGGGCAACATGTGAGTGCAAGCGAATATTCGGACTGCTAAACTAAGAAACATTTTTGGAATGTTTGTTAACTGGAGGCTACATCACTTGAGAATTTACAAAGCATCTTTATGCATGTTAGATCGGTTAAGGTTGGCCAAAGTAGAGGCGGACTGTTCTGCCGGGAACTTGTCTTGGCCACTCCACCAGGTTAAAATCTGAGGGGAGTAACTCCCTATGGACCGCTGTGCCTTGGATGACTGCGTCCCGCGGGGGGCGGTGGACAGTAGGAGGACGGGATGGGGCAGTGTGTGTGATTGGCTCCATGCCATGCGGAAGTTCACAACAGCACTATCAGTCGAGATCCTTTTGGTGCCATGCTCTCATTAATGTCTATGCTGATCATACAGAAGGAAAGAACGCATCGGGAAATGTGAAAATAGATAACCCTGATTCAAAGAGGAACCCTGAGAGTTCTAGTAACTATGCCATTCTCTGATGGAGGACAGCCCGGTGGGAATGGGGGGCGCTTGACTCAGGTGGAGACTTGAGTTGAATTGTGGCACCAGTCGTTAAGAATTTACAGACGCCTTGATGTTCTTTAAGACTCCCTAAGCTTCTTTATTTAAAACAAAACAAAACAACAACAAAAAACGGGCTGGAGAGGTGCTCAGTGGCTAAGGAGAAGGTCCCCATGGAGGCTCAGTACCTTCTGTAACTCCAGCTCCGGAGGACCTAAAACCTTTTCTGGCTCCCGTGGACACAAGGAACACATGTGGTACATATTCATACATGAGGAAACAGCACTCATACACTTAAAACAGGAGTAATTCTTTTTTAAAAAGAGGAAACTTTCCAAGATCTATGGAGTGTGTTCTGTGTTACTCATTGTTCTCCACCCACATATGAAAACTATGGCACCCCAGTTTCACTAGTGATGTACGGGATGCCCTTCTACGACCTCCTTGCCAACTATGATCACAGTTAGGCCAGTGATTTTAATGCTTCACCACCAACTTGTCAGACAAATATGAATCAGTGTTAATTTTTAATAATTTGAGATGAAACTTTTCTTCTATTCCTTGGGTTCAGCTCTACTTTCCTGAGTGTTGTGTGTGTGCATGTGTGTGCACATGTGCATAAGGATGAGTGTGTGTACACTTGTGCACAGGCTAGCAGTCGTCCACCTTGGGTTTCGAGACAGGGTCTCACTGGGGTCTGGGGCTCAACAGTCACTTAGGCTAGGCTGGCTGGCCAGTGAGCTCCAGCCATCCTCCTGTCGCTTCTTGCCCGGCACAGGACTGCGAGCGTTTGCCACATTACCTGGCTTTTGTTTACATGGGTGCTGGGCAGCGAACTCAGGTCCCATGCTTGTGTGGCAAGCACACCACTGACTGAACCAACTCCCCAGTCCCTCTGTTTATGGATTTCTTATTCATCCTTTTTTAAAAAAACTTTTCTATTAGGAAGCGGATAGCTTTGCTGGTTAGGAAGATGTGTGTGTGTGTACCAACCTGTTGACTTCCATATTTCAAAGAACGTAAGGAAATTTATGAGTAAAAATATACTTTTTCCAATGGGGTAATAAAGTTCTGGCAAATGCTCTGAAGACCATCTCTAAGAACATGCTCATGCACACATATAAACAATTCCGATGGAAATAAAGGAGGAGGGACGGAGTCAAAGGCATTTGACAGACATGACTGGAGTGACGCTATTAGTGGGTTGGTAGTCAGCAGGTAGGGATGTGTGCGATGAAGGGAACGTGATAAAACATTAATTATGGACTCAGATCAGAATTCATTATGCAGTCTATACTGTGAATCTTTGAAATTATTCATACTAAATACAGGGAAAAAATTAAATTTACCTTCAACACGAATACATTTCCAAGCTTGTGCTATATTACGGGCTAATGTTGTCTTCCCAGACCCCTTGGAAAGAGAAATGGTATTAAAACCCAGCAAAACCTTCATTTCACGGTGAAGCAGAGGCACCAATACAGAGAATTCCACTGATGTTTATTGTTACATAAATGTTTATCCTATAAAATAAAGAGGGCCCTATATGTTTAGAACTTCATTTTCTCCACTACTTCTTATATATCCCACATATGCTGAGCTTATCTATATTATTATTGAAGGAAATTAGGAAGCTATATAAATCAGGACAATACATCATTGGGATATTACAAAAATTGTAATTCTAATTATAAATCATCATACAATATATTGAGATTTGTCATTTTATTTTCTTCATAAAGAAAAGGGAAGTTTTGGTGACTTCCACTGAATAATTTTATTTCCTTTTTTTTCTTTTCTAAACATACTGTGGCTATGTGAGTGAGAACCTGGCCACTGAACAATATCATCAACCCTGTCCTTACTTCTATTTTGAGACGGAGCCTCAGTAAGTTGCCCAGGCTGGTCGTGAACTCACTCTGAAGCCAGAGCAGAGCCTAAGGTTGTGATTCTCCTGCCTCAGCCTCGTAAACTGCTGTGACTGCAGCGTCAGCTCACACAGCAGTGTTGAAGAGCAGATAAACCTCTTAGCTGACTGTTTGGAGAGCATCCTGTTTCAAAGTTACAAGCTCATTCCTGTGAAGTGATACTTGCCTCTGGGTGTTCTCAGGGATGACATTTAGAACCATAGTTTTAGAATCGTGGTTTCTAATAAAAATTGTTGGAAATGTTTCTTGGTTACCTGTCCTATGGTTTCTATCAAAAATGAAACCAAAGATAGGCTCTCCTTTGGCCTTGGCTGTTCTGGAAGGTTCTCTAACTGACTAGCCCAGTCCTCTAGCTGTTCTGGAAGGTTCTCTAACTGACTAGCCCAGTCTTCCAGCTGCCAATTAGCTCAGTGGCTGAAGGCAAAGCTGACCCTGAGGTCCTTCCTCCAGCTGCCAAGAAGTGAGCAATTTTATAACAGCACCTTCTGGGTTCTTCCCATTTGTCAGGAAGACAATAGCTGATTCTCCGATACACTACAGGCCCATTTGTCCTCAGACTGGAGAAATGATTCTCAGCAAACACATGGTGGCTCACAACCATCTCTAATGAGATCTGGTGCCCTCTTGAGGAAAAGACCTGGTCAATTGTCCTCATCAACGTAGACCATGAAACCCAATAGAGACAAGTTCAACAGAAGCTCCATGCATGGGCTGCCACGCATGCTTCAGCATGGCCATGCATGGGCTGCCACGCATGCTTCAACATGGCCATACATGGGCTGCCACGCATGCTTCAGCATGGCCAGGACATTTTTTTCCGTTCCATCCCCATTTGCCCTCAGCACCTTTTGGGGTTCATAGACACCCCAGTTCATCTCCCATACCCGGAGAGCCTCGTGGCTAGTTTCTAAGCAGATCTTATATTCAAATCAAATCTGAAGTAACCTTAGATCACAGAGCAGCAACAATCACCACAGTACAGAGTTTTGTTGTTATATCCTTATACTATTAAAACCAACATCAGTGTAGCCTGGGTTTCTCTTCTAGTGACTAGCATAAGAACTCAAAATCAATATTCTATCAGAGTTGAAGTGATATTATGAAAATCTATCAGACACTAAAGAAAATATGAACATACTGTGTGATTTCCATTCTTGTATGGTAATATAAGACTGAGATTTTAAAATACAAATTACCAAATGTTAGAAGAGATAACTTACTGGTTTTCCAAATACAATAAAGCAAGTAGGTTTGGACAACAAATAGTTTCTCTCAGCTTCATCTTCATTAAAGATATCTGCAAAAGGACATTCTTCTGTCTTCTCTGCTGACGCCATAATAGAAAACACTACAAAACAGAAGAAGAGCTGAAGGCATACAGTTGTTGGAGCAGGAGGATGGGGGAGAACTCTGTGAATGTACTTAGCCCCGGAACCATTCCATAGCATTAAATGTTTGAGAGAGAAACAAAATAACCAAAGCTGTTTAAAAGAAAGGTCAACACGTCCAACAATCAAATTGACAAAATATATATATATACATGCACACACATGCATGTTGCAATACTTGTTAAATTTCTACAAGGCTGATATTTAAATCATTTTGGAAAGCTTTTGCTAGTGTGAGCTTTGAAGTAGAGTTCTGGGCACAGTCTTCCACTTCAAACTTGTTGTCTGTTACAGCACATTTTAATTTGTGTAGCTTTTGTTGGAATGAATTAGAAATAAATTGGGTCAGTAAGCTTTTGGATTTGTTTTTTGTACAAAGATCTAATGTCCTTTTCAAGCACTTGTAAATTATTTAGATATTTGAACCTAAAAAAATTCACCCATACAATGAATATATTATATAAGTAGTAAAAATAACAAACCTTTTTCTTGACTACAATGAAATAATTATGAATGTATTTAAATGTAACCATAAAAATTAACTTATTTTTTTGGATTTTTCGAGACAGGATTTCTCCATAGCTTTTGGTTCCTGTCCTGGAACTAGCTCTTGTAGACCAGGCTGGCCTTGAACTCACAGAGATCCACCTGCCTCTGCCTCCCGAGTGCTGGGATTAAAGGCGTGTGCCACCACCGCCCAGCAACCATAAAAATTTAAACAGAAATAATAGAATGTTAAATTAATGCTATACTAATTAGCACTATTAAATTTTCTCTTTTTAAAAGGTTTTTCATACAATATATTTTGAATGTTTCCCTTACCCCAACTCTTCCCAGATCCTTCTCACGTCCTTACTCCTTCAAGTTTATGTTTCTTTCTTTGTTTAATTAATTTATTTTATTTTATGTTCATTGGTATTTTGCCTGCATATATGTCTGTTGGCAGAGGCCACTTGTTCGTTCCTGGCTGCCCAGACCATAAAATCATCACTCAAAAGCTATATTATTTGCAATATTGTTCGGCCAATACCTTAAGTGTATTTCTGGCTAACTCTTATATCTTAAATTAACCCATTTCCATTATTTTCTACTTTACCGTGAGGCTCATGGCCTATTAGCAAGGTTCCAGCTGGGGGTTTGCGTCTTTCTCCTGTGGCAGCTAGATACATGGCTTCTCACTGACTCTGCCTTCTCTCTCTCTCTCTCTCTCTCTCTCTCTCTCTCTCTCTCTCTCTCTCCATATATATGTGTGTGTGTGTGTGTGTGTGTGTGTATATTTCTTCCAACTTGGCTATATTCTGCTAATCCATTGGCCAAAAGCAGCTTCTTTATTAATCAATAAAAGCAACACATATACAGAAGGACTTCCCACACCGGATGTCTGTGTGAGGGTGTTGGATCCCCTGCAACTAATGTTACAGACAGTTGAGAAGTGCCATGTGGGTGCTGGGGATTGAACTTGGGTCCCTGGAAGAACAGCCAATGCTCTTAACCACCGAGCCATCTCTCCAGCCCATATTAAAGTAAATTTTAAAAAGAAGAAATAAGGGAAAATTTAAAGCTGTAACTAACCAAAGTAAAATAAAATGTTTGAAATAAATTCTATCTGATCAGTTTCAAAAGGCAAATTTTGGCTGGCTAAATTTTTAAAATGAGGCTCCTTTCACAGGCATTTCTCCAGATGATAGACCAGTCCTGCAGCCATGTCAGTAACAGCTCTCTTCCCGTACCAGTGTTTTCCTGAGGAAATGGGTGCATTATTTCAGTTACTGCCTAGAAATGACGTGTGCACTGAAGGCAGATCGTGTGGCGGGCACACACTGTTGAGAGACACACACTCCAAAAGTATTTGTACTGGTGACGCCACAGTCCTTCTCTAAGAGAAACTTGTAAGCATCAACCTGAGAAATGTTTTCTCTCAAGGACCACTGGGTAGAGAGCCCCAATTGAGCAAGTGCTGCAGGAGCCCCTGGAGTGAGAAAATGGAGGACGGTGATGGAGTCTAAGCAGGTCTGGAAGAGCAAACACAAGGATCACAAATAGGCAAAATGCAGGTCGGCTTCCCTGGGAGCAGCTGACACAGAGAAAGACATCACAGGAGAATCGTGGTCTATCAGTGCAATCTGCAAAAGAAACACTTCGAGCTTTCAGTTCCACTTGTGGGGGGGGGTGGGGACTCCGAAAAATAGTCATCGTGGGGAATCTTCCTGCAGGCGGAGCTTTGAGTAGAATTTATAATCCCTCAAGCTGGCGGGCATGAGAGCGGGAATACTCGAGAAGCCTGTGACTGGACTTAGAAATGGTTTGGCAGATACGTTTAAAGCGAGCTCTTTCCATCCCAGCCGCATTCTTGCGTGATCCCCTTCCTTTGAATGCAAGTGGGATGTGTGACTTGCTTCTCATGGTTATCTTATGTCCTGTTTGTTCAGAAGGAAGCTGCTTCGCAGTGAGAGGACTCCGTGACAAGGAATGGTGTCTGACCTTCAGGAGTGGAGAGCACCAGGTAGCCAACGGCTAAAGAGAACTGGAGCCTCGGTTATATTCCCAGAGATGGATGTTCCTTATGATGGGATGGATTCTTCCGTGGTCGTGTATCCAGCTAAAAGCGCATTTCAGTCAACACATGCTTGCAGAGGACCCCACTGATCTAGGCCAGAACCCCTGGCCATGGAAACTATGAGATAATAAGGGCATTTTTTTTATGCAGCATGGAAAACTAGTATCGGCAAGGATGAAACGTGTGAACCTTTCCTTTCACAAACCATACATTTGTGAAGAGGGGCTGAACAAACAGGCCAGCAAGATCATTACCCAGGAGATGCTAGCTGGTCTTTCCTTGGTCCTCTGAGTACTATAGGTTCCTAAATGGGAAGGAACGCTTTGAGGGGCAGGATAAAGTGACAGAGGCTACATCATGATTTAACAAGTCTCCTTCACATATTCACCGCTAGAGATGCTCTACTTCCCCATGGCTGAGATGAGACTAAGCCAGAACTCCCATCACTGGTGGTCTGGTTATACAGGATCTCTTCCCACTGTAAGGGACAAGTGACAGAGACGCAGATGGACTTGCCCTCCCCATCCATAGTCAGTTGAATTTGTCTCATTTGTCACCACAAATATCACGTAATATTGTCTCAGATCAAAGGATCCTCTTCACAGCAAAGCGGATATTGTAAGAGGTGCATAAGTGTGGGATCTACTGTCTCCACCACATCCCAGCGCACCGAGAAGTAGCCGGTGTATCAGACAGGCATCTCAAAGGTCCAGGTACGGCCCTGTTTAGTATTGTGTGGGACAGAGAGATCAGCGTACTTCAAAAGATGAGGAAGATGTCCTGAGTTAAGTAACGGAAGAAGAAGTGCTCCTGATCCCCATCACTCCGCGACTGATTTGGGCCACCTCTCACAATTTAGGACTCTGGTGGTAATGGACTGGCTCCGGTTTGTAAGAGAGATGATGGTAGCAGAGAGCCCAGTCAAGCTTTCACAGAACGGAAACTGCTGCCACCAACTGGCCATTTTCAGCTCCACAGCCTTGAAGGAGTCTGGCAAGTGGAGGGAGGTCTGAGATCATATAGTTGGGGCTGGGAAGGTAATCGTGATCTCTGGGGGAATCTCTGACATACATCTTCATGCTGAGACGCAGGAATAAAAGCTGACTACCTACAGGACAAACAACTAGACCCGCATTAGACCTGGCCCTAGAATGAACGGTAAAGAGGGAGATGTATGGACCCAGGGCTGACCTCAGCAGTGAATTCTGCAGCTGCCCCCATTAATTTCCTTCCTGCAAGTCCCTTTCTCTTAGAAATTGGAACTAGTCACTACTTTCAAGGATCGGTGATGGGTGGTGTGACCACGATGTGGGGAGCGCGGGGGTGAGTGGTTCACAGGGTGGACGGTGTGCCCACGATGTTGCCTGCTCATCTGAGCTCAGACAAACAAGAAGTTCCAAGATATCAGTGCTCTGCCATAGCAGGCTTCCACCAGTAATCGCTGGGAGTTCACGAAAAAAACAAACAAACAAACAAACAAACAAACAACACGCTGCTCCTTTGCTCCAAGAAAGGGAATAGTTCTAAGATATGCACTCCTCATTCCCTAGGGAATTTAGCTAACCAAGAGGTTTGCTTGATAATATTCTCCCTTCCCAGTTCCTTTCCTTTCTTGCCACTTTTTCCTGGGATTGCCCCTTCTATAAGCAGCTTGGTACTTTTTTTTTTTAATTGTCTTTTTCTTTCTGCTTCTAGACGATGCACACTAAGAAAGTCCTAAAAGGGAAGTGCTTAGTTGTAGTATAAAACAATAATCGAAAACAATATTTGAAAATCAGAATTGTTTATTTTTAAAAAGTGACTTTCCTAAACCAAATCACTGCAAATGTTTAGCTTACATTAGGAAGGGTTGATTTCTATTATGAAATGAGAAAGTTAAAAGATTCAATTCAAGATGGAGATAACTGGTTCCCTGGGGCTTGTTGGCTGAAGAACACCATCCAGATTGACCTCTGGCTTTTACATACACACACACTCTCTCTTACACACACACACACACACACACACACACACTTTTACACACGCACACACATAAAATCGTAGAACTGATATTCCTGCCTGTTTTCTAGTTTCTCAATAAAAAGATGGATCAAACTCGGAAAGGAAACTAATAATAAATACCCAAATACTTAAGAAATCTTGTAATGTCCCCATTCGGAATCCACAGCAAACTCTAGTATCACATTCAGTTATGTGTTTGCATTTTTAAAATTTTGTTATCCTGTCAGCATGAGACTCCTCTAGCAGTAAATTCCGGGGTATAGAGGGGTGGGGGTGGGGGACGACTTAGCACTTCCTCCCTAGGCTAGCTTAGCCACTACTATCTTACACTCTGTAGCAGGTGTTTGGCCTGCATCTGTGAGATAAATAGTCGATGAAAAAAGAACCGGTTTTGAAAGTTGATTTATGGATAGATGGGGTCTAGTTTTGAAAGAAAAAAAAACTGGTATGGGGGTCCCCGCAGAAAGTGGACTTCCCTGAAACTGAAAACAAATTACACAAAATACATCCAGACAGTGGACAACGGTCCTTTCACCCCTTGGGAAAGGACTGCTTACCTTACCCCTGTGGACCGACCCGGCAGCAGCTACCTCCAGAGGCTCCAGGTATCTGTTGGGCGGTTGCCCTGGAAACCAGTGAGCGGCTTGCAGGGCCCTGGAGGGCGGGGCCTCTGGGGGTGGCGCTGTAATTCGGGTGAATACTTAATGTTTGCTTTTGTGTTCATAATTAGAAAGTACACTTTCCCTCAAATGTGGAAGGGATGAACAGAGCGAGTACGTATATTGTCTGCTTACAGTCTACTTACGTCCAGAACAAAACGGAAGAGCCTTATGTTAAAGCTGAACGGCCCCCACAGCAGGGCGCTCCCCTACACTGCCGGCGTCTCCTTTAGAATTCACAGACGGTTTAGCCTCACACAGAAAATGTGCAAATACCAACGGCGCCACACAGAAGTGATCAGGAAAGATTCATGGGCCACATGAACTTTACTACTCTTACAGGAATAAAATAGGCAACAAAAGAGGGAAAAATCACAGGCATTCAGGGAAGGACCACTTTAAGATAGGTTTCAGGAAAATACAGAGTAGACAGGAAGAAACAGACCAATTACAACACGGAGAAGCAATTGGAAAGGAGACTCTAGTCACCTGACCTTTCTTTAAGAACCAAGAAAAAGCAGTTCTTTTTTTTTTTTTGGAGGCTGACCTTAACAAAGATGGCGCCCTTAGCATCCGCCCTCAACAATGCCATACCCCTGTTGTAACCCCGCCGCTCGTGTGTGGGCGGGGCTTAATGGGAGGTGTGACTCGGGGAATCCGGAAGCAGCCTGCATTTGCGGCTGCTAAAGCTTTAGCACTCCGGCTTTGCATTTTCTCTGCCGGTCTGGTGAGCTGGCTCTGCAGAGTCTCCTCCCTCGGTCTCCGGAGACGATCCGGCCTCTGTCACGACCCGGGCCGCGGCCTGGTGCCCTGTAGTGGGGCCGCCATTGGCTGGAGCCATGCCTACGGCCGCTGCTCCCATCATCAGCTCGGTCCAGAAGCTGGTGCTCTACGAGACCAGAGCTGTGAGTATCTGCGGCGGCGGGGCAGATCGGGCGGGAGGACCGCGCTGCCGGCGGTGGGTGAGGGGACGCTGTGGGATCGAAGGGCAGAGGCAGCGCCCCTTATCACCCCCTCCCCTCCCAACTCCGCAGCTCCGTGGAAAACACCTCGGAGAGAGCTCGCCTGCCAGGGCCGTGCAGCCAGACACTGGTGGGTTTGCGTGTCTGTCCTGCTTAGGAGCCTTGGCTGGAAGATGTTCATGCAAACAGGTGCTTGTGGGACACAGGAATGACACACAACTTCTGAATGTGTTACTCGATGATTGTTTTCCACTTTCTCACAGTCTGCTAAAGTTCTCGAGTCCACTCCTCATAGTGAAGTCGTTTTGAGCATTGCCTAGGTAACTTCTATTTTGCATTCCATGGTATATTGTCACTGCATTTGGCGTTACTCTGCACTGTCTTGCTGAGATTTGGGGTTCTGTGTCATGGACAGTTAGGTTACTAGTTCTCTGGCGTGTAGAGTTGAAAAACAAAGTTACTAGAGTGTGGCTTACCTGAATCAGAACTCCACCATGATATTAGGATCAGTGTGTAAGTTAATTCACCGTCCCGGTCACAAACTGATGAGTATCTATCTCATAAGGTACATGCATTGAAATGCAGCTAGTCTTCGAGAGGACAAGAAAGCATTTATCTTCCCGGTTTCTCACAACTCTAGCAGTGTCTGCCTTGCTTCCTGTGTACAATTACTGGTTCTAAATCAGTTTGGGAAACAAGTCCACTCGATTGGATCAAGACCAGAAATGGAATAAGATTTACAAATACCTTCACTTCTCTTCAGAGACTCACACAGAAATACCATTTTGGCATTGAAACAAAATTTTCTTTTAGTAAAAGGTGCTGGTGAGGGTTCCTGGTAAGAAACGTAAGTAAATTGGTACATAGGATTTTAGCCCACTGATAATCTGAGCCTTCCAGGGGCCCATCTCAGATGTCGTGTTCTTTCTAAAACAGAATGTATTTTTCAGAACTCCTGAGTGGTACCTATGCTGAGGAGGGTATGCTCTGTCCCTAATTTAGTCCCAAGTCAGCGGTCAGCAAACACATGTTTGAGATTCGGTTGTGTACCCTTTTGTGCCTTAATTATCCAGTAAAACCGCATTAGCTCGAGTTCCCTGTGCCCACCCTGTGGTTTTCTACTTATTTCTGTCTCACTCCATCTTTTCTTATCAAACCTTTTATGGTACTGACATACACCAAGTAGTCACCAGCTGCTAGTCAGGGTTTGGCACAGGAAAGGTAGGTGCATCAGAAGGGTGCTAGGAACATTGCATGGGCACAATGGCAGACCCAGCTCCCCAGCTCTGGAAAAGCGGGATTGGGAATATTACCCACAAACAGTGCAGGCGCTGGGATGAAGGATGACTTGAGAGACTCAGGTCTAATTGGACACTGCCCCTGTGGACAAATCATGACATAATTCCTTCACTGTAGGACTTCCCCTACAGTGGCAGGTAATATGTGGTAGGCTGCATTAGCTCTGAAGCTTGGTCCTTATCAGTTAAGTAGATCTTTGTTTATTTACTTATTTATTCTTGTGTTAAAACAGAAAGATTGGTTTTGAGTCATCTGCTTAGAAATGAAGGGACACCACTCAGATAAAACATAAAATTACTAGCAACTGAGTAAGAGGTAGGAGTGGAAAATTGTAACATAGGCTGTGATCATGAGAATCATGGGAACGTTTGCGGAGTGGTCTGTGCTGTCCTGCAGGCTGTGGTGATAATCACAGGTGATGTTTGCAGAGTGGTTTGTGCTGTCCTGCAGGCTGTGGTGAGAATCACGGGTGACGTTTGCAGAGTGGCCTGTGCTGTCCTGTAGGCTGTGATCATGAGAATCACGGGTGACGTTTGCAGAGTGG
>NC_022034.1:27052672-27055470 GCF_000317375.1 Microtus ochrogaster | reverse complement strand
CCAGACTGAGGTGTTGAATATTGATATTGAGGTTAAATGGGTAAACCTTATTATATCACGTTGACATAGTACCTCTTTCATCTCGGATGACTGACATTCTGTCATTTTTTTTTTTTAATGAAGTGGTGTCAGAATCTTAAGCATGAGAGTTAAGAAAGAGGCACTAGGAAGAAGAAGATAAGACTCACTGAAATCAGAGGTGTGGGGCTCTCAAAGAAGAGATGTGGAAAGTAAGACAGACCAAGTGTGGGTACAGGCCCCTTCAGGGAGAGTTGCCACTGCCATTCTTCATAATTTAAAATTCATTTCACTAAGTCTTCTGCTTGCTGTTCTTCAAGTTTTATGTCTTGAGGCAAAATTGTGTAAATTAAAATGCACAAATCTAAACTTATGGAATTTGAGCAGAACTATGCTTTTGTGTATTCTATAGCCACTGAGGTTTCTGTCCTGCCTGGTCCTGCAGCCGTTCAGTCCCAAAGAAACACACAGAGGTCTACATTAATTATAAACTGGTTGGCCTGTTAGCTCAGGCTTCTTATTAACTCTTACATTTTACATTAACCCACAATTCTTGTTGGTGTTAGCCAGGTGACTTGGTACCTTTTATCTGTGAGGCATTCTCATCTTGCTTCCTCTGTGTCTGGGTGACGACTGCAGACTTCGTCTTTCCTCTTCCCAGAATTCTGTTCTCCTTGTCCTGCTATACTTCCTGCCTGGCTACTGGCCATTCAGCATTTTATTAAACCAGTACAACTGTCAAATCTTTACGGGGTACAAGATCATTGTCCCACAACACTATTATGACATGAAACACCTCTGCTGCTTGAGAAAGTTCTCTGTGTGCCTAGTTACTTTTCTTTGCCATGATAAGATACCATGGCAGGGAACTTAGGAAGAAAATGTTTATTTAGGGCTTATCGTTTCAGAGGGCTTGAGTTTGTGGTCATCATGGTGGGCACAGGGCAGTAGCTTGGCAGGCCCAGTGCTAGAGCAGTAGCTGAGGACGCACGTCCTCAGATGCAACTGTGAGACTGAGTGAGAGTCCCTGGGAATGGCAAGGGTTTTGGAACAAAACCCATGCACCCAGCCCCAGCAACACACATCCTCCAAGGTCACGGCCACACTTTCTAATTCTTTCCACAGAGTTCCACTAACGGGGGGCCAGGTATTCAAATATATGGGGGCCATCCTCATTCAAACCACAGTCAACTGTCCATTCCATTTCTGGCAATTAATGTTCGATTTTTAAAAATTCTTTTATTAAAGAGAAGTTTTACTTTAATTTTTATTTATGTCTATGCATGTGTATATCTCTCTGTGTGTATGCCACATGGATGCAGGTGCCTGTGGAGTTCTGAGAAGGGCATCAGAGCTCCTGGATCCGGAGTTCTGAGCTCCCTGATATTGGTGCTGGGAACTAAGTTAGGGTCCACCAGAAGAGCATCAAGTACTCAGCAATCTCGCCATTCCTACTATCCTGTACACACACACACACACACACACACACACACACACACACATTAGATTACATGTGCTTGCTTTAAAATTTCACGTAATGGGTATTTAGACATGATAGAGTATATGTCTATAATCTCAGCACTAAGACAGAGTCAAGAGAATCTCAAGTTCTAGGCCAGCCTGGATAGCATAGTAAGACCTTGCTTGTAATAAACAAAGCAGTTCATATGATGGGATTGTACTACACATTCTGTTAGGTCCAGTGTATTTTGTACAGCATGTTTTTGCAGTTTATCCATACTTTTGTTATATTAGGAGTTTGCACCTTTTTTTTTTTTTTTGTAAAGATTTATTTATTTTGTACACAGTGTTCTGCCGGCATGTCTGCCTGCAGGCCAAAAGAGGGCACCAGACCTCATTACAGATGGTTGTAGACCACCATGTGGTTGCTGGGAATTGAACTCAAGACCTCTGGAAGAGTAGTCAGTGCTCTTAACCTCTGAGCCATCTCTCCAGACCCGAGTTTGCACCTTTTATCATTGCCTGTGTTCACAGTTTGCTTATCAATTTTTTCCTGTTTATTTGGACTATGAATAATCTATCTGTGACTATGCTAGAAAAAGTGTATTTGTGCATGCATTCTCATTTCTCTGTGTGCAAACACATGTGAATGATATCACTCACTGAAGAGGTCACATGTCCTGGCTCCTTGGGGAATTCTCAGGCTTGTGAAGTAGTTGTACCTGTGTACACTCCTGCCAGCAGTGTCTGTGGAGTGCCCATGGCCCGTGTCCTAGCTCAGCGCTCTCATTTGATTGCATCTGTTCCTTAATGACCGCTGGAACTGGACACGCTCTCGTGTGCTCATTGCTCTTCCTTTCGGAAGGATTCAAACAGAACTGAGCTGTTTTTGTGTTTCTGATTTGTCAGCATTCTTTATGTATTCTACAATCAAGTCCATTGTCATATATGTTTTATGAAAGCTTTTTTTCTAGAATATCCAATAAATCACTTTAAATGATCATTTGGTGAACAGAAATTTTAAGAGTGTGTGTGTCCATGTGGAGGAGTGTGGAGGCCAGAGGCTGACACTAAATGTCTTTCATTGGACCTAGAGCTTCCTGTTTTGCTAGACTGGCTGGCAGCAAGTGCTCCTCTTCCAGGCTCCACCTGTGTGTGCACTGCCCCCTAGCTCCGGGTTATAGATGTGGTCCTGTGTGGGCTTTCAGTGGGTGCTAGGAATCTTTACCCACAGGCCAGTTTTCCAGTCCGTCCGTCCTTCCTTCCTTCCTTCCTTCCTTCCTTCCTTCCTTCCTTCCTTCCTTCCTTCCTCCCTCCCT
>NC_022034.1:27046529-27052572 GCF_000317375.1 Microtus ochrogaster | reverse complement strand
CCTTCCTGTGAGACACGGTCTCATCGTGTAGTGTAGGATACTATCAAAGTCATGACCATCCTTCCTTAGCCTCCCCAGTGCTGGGATTATAAACATGGGCTGCAGTTTCTGACTTTACTCAGTTTTTGTGTGTGTGTTTATTGCTTTTCATAGACAACCTTTGCTTGTTCCAAGGTCATAATGATATTTGTCTCAGTGAAGAGTCTTAGTTTTAGCTTTCATGTTATGGTCTATTTTCTCTTAAATCCTTTTATATATGACAATGCCCTAGTTAGGTTTTCTGTAGCTGTGATGAAACCCCGTGACTAAACTGATTCGGGGAGGAAAGGGTTTGTTTGGCATAAGTGACTTCCACATCACTGTTCATTGAAGGAAGTCAGGGTAAGAACTCAAACAGGGTGGGTGGAGGCAGGAGCTGAGACAGAGCCATTGAGAGGGACTGTGTGCGGCTTACTGGTTTGCTTCTCCTGGCTTGCTCAGCCTGCTTTCTTATAGAACCCGGGATCACCAGGATAGCACCACCCACAGTGGGCTGGGGCTTTCCGCATCAATCACTGATAAAGACAGTGTCCTAAGCTTTTCTGGATGCATTTTCTTAATTGCAATTCTCTCCTTTCAGATGACTCTGGCTTGTGTCAAGTTGACATAAAGCTAGCCAGGGCAACATGATACAGGCTTTATATGACTTACCTGTGGTAACAAGTTACCCCACCCCAATAGTGGATCTGTGCAACAATAAGCATTTAATATTTCACATGATTTCAGTAGACCAGGAGTCTGGTGGATCCGCCTCAAGGTCTCAGAAGTTACAGTTAAACATCACCTGAGACACAGTCATCTGGAGGCTTCGATGGGATGTGGGGTTTATTCCAGGTGACTTATCCAGCTTGGTCAGCTGACTCATGGACGTTTCTGTAAGACCCCTCAGTTATCCTTATGATTGGCAACTGACTCTGGGGATGTGAGTAGGGGGTCGGGTTTACGTGTTCTGTGTTGGGAGGTTGGTCAAAGAAAGAGGTTCACTCCAATATGAATTTTAGGTTCTCTGGCATCAGGGATGATTTTTTTTTTTCTTTTTGTTTTTTTGAGACAGGGTTTTCCTGTGTAACAGTCCTAGCTGTCCTGGAACTAGCTCTTGTAGACCAGGCTGGCCTTGAACTCACAGGGATTCACCTGCCTCTGCCTCCCGAGTGCTGGGATTAAAGGCGTGCGCCACCACCACCCAGCCAGGGGTAAACATTTTCTATGAGCTGAACCTAGACCAGCTGTGCAAAGGCATATTTCTTGGTGTTACAAAGACGTTGTCCTTTTTGGAGGGGGTGTGTGGGTAAAACAAGTTCCTTGTACCAAAGCCCCGATCTAATCTGTATGTTTTCTGGAGGAAAACATCACCCCCCTGCAGCTTTAGTCCTTATTGTACACTGTGTGCTGTACCCTATAACCCAGGATATCCTGGCGTGCCGGTATAGTCTTGAGACCAAAGTCACAGAAGGCTGTGAAGCTCCTTCAGAAAAATGGCTCTGTAGATAACAGAAACAATCACTGTTTTCCACAATGAATTCTTCGAGGTCTAAGTACTTCTTGAAAACAACTGCTCATTCTGATGTTTACCCTAGATACAGTGACTGTGCATTCCCACAACAGAGCTAGAAAGGGAATAGGGGAAAGGAGACAGAGGGACATGGGGAGGGGGAGAAGGGAGAGGGGGGGGGGAGGAGGGAAGGGGAGGCAGAAATAAGGAAGTCGCAGTGTCTTCATGGTGTAGCCCCGGAAGTCACATTCCCATCATTTCTGCTATAGCCTGTTGGTCACCCCAGTTAGCCCTGTTTTCTGTGGATGGAACCGTGTGAACACACAGATTTCTGAACACAATCCTGGAAACTGGTCAGTATAAGGATTGAAGTTTTTTTTTTATTTACCTGTAATCAATTGTCTATTGTCATATGTTGAACAGACTCATTTTTCCTCTTTTGAATTTTTTTGGCATGCTTGTGAAAAATTACTTGGCGGAACAAATAAAGGTGAAATTATTTTGTTCTCTTTCTCTGTTTGTTTTCTTATGTCCTTGCCACCTCTTCTTGAAGATTCTAGTTACATCTTAGAGTCAGACATATTTTTCCAACTTACTTGGCTATTCTAGAACTTTTGTGTGTTTTTGTGACTTCTATAGTATGCTTGCCTATTTCCATAAAAAATATTCTGTTGAGGGGTCATGGTAGATGCCAGTAAAGTGTTTGCTGTGCCAGCATGTGGTTCCTCAGTATCCACAGGAGAGACTTTTGGAATGGTGGTGTGTGTCTGTTATCCCATGTGGATCCTCAGCATCCTCAGGAGAGACTGGAAAGGTGGGGTGTGTCTGATATCCCATGTGGATCCTCAGCACCCACAGGATAGACTGGAATGGTGGGGTGCGCCCGTTACCCAGGGGTGGATCCTCAGCACCCACAGGAGAGACTGGAAATGGTGGGGTGTGCCTGTTTCCCAGGGGTGGAGACGGGAGGTACTGGGAGCTTGCCGGCTAGCCAGTCTAGCCAGTCAGTGAGCTCAAGGTTAGGGAGAGACCCTGTAGAGAGCCATTGAGGAACATGCCCTATGTTGACCTTTGACTTCCACATACTTGTATACATGTGCACACGTGTGGAGTCTCCCTTTTCCTAGTGGCACCGACCACCAGCCTACGAGGACAGAGGGAACAGATGCATTGTGCAGGGCTTTGTACAGTCTCCGAGTAAAGTGGAAACAGCCTTCCAGGAGTGAGCTTCAGTGAGACAGCTCAGCTTTGTTTTAGAGTGTGGCGGGAGCGGGGGAACATATGTAGGATGGGGACGGCAGCTGGGGTTTCACCTAATTTGAGTTTGGCAGTATGGTTCTGTCATACAAACTGGAGAGCAACGCTAAGTCTCATGTAGCCAGTAGAGGAGGAACATTTGCAGGGAACTGGGTCAGAGTTCACACTTAAGATAAGTCAGGCATCCAGGCTCAGGGACAGCCTCTAAATAAGGTCAGGCAGAGATTAGGAACCCCTGTTGCAGAAGGTAGTCTTCCATTTGTGCTAAACTCCTCAGAGAGCTGTCCAGACATGGTAGTCTGTAACCTTAAACAGCAGGGCTTTCCAACACACTTGTACCCACGCCAGACACATGCACACATGCACACACACACTTGTACCCACGCACAGACACACACACACATGCACATACACACTTGTACCCACGCACAGACACACGCACACATGCACATACACACTTGTACCCACGCACAGACACACGCACACATGCACACACACATACACACACACACACACACCCATACACACACACACACAAATCCTGTTGGGATTGTGGACTGGTTTGGGGGCATTGAAATGTCATTTAGAAGGAGGATCGACTCTCTCCAGTTTGGGTGCCTTTTTTCTTTCTTTTCTTTCCTTACAGCACTGGCTTAGACTTTTAGTACAAAACTACATTAGAAGTCACTAGAAAGGATACTGTTTGCCTGAGGTTCTGATTCCTTATTACAATGTTAAAATCCTTGTGCGCCCTTCCCACGTGTGGTATCTCAGCCTTCTTGATGCTTATGTTCATACCAAGGGTTTCACTGACTTTCACCTCTCTATTTACCATGGCCTGCAGCTCATTTGGACTTACAGCAAGTGGTGCTGTACTGTCGGGGAAATGCAAGTTAATGATGCGCACAGCACCTATCTGCATGCCTCTCCTCATCCTCCGGGGCTGTTGCTATTGTTAGTTCCAGGAATATATTAAAGAGCAGCGGTGAGAGGACTCGCCCCTGCTACACTCCTACGATTGTCTTAAACTCATCATTTAGCTCTCCACAGACTTTGACTGATGCAAAGGTATCTTTATACACATTATCTAGTGTTCTTGTGATTTCCTCTGGGTACCTGTAGAGCCTCATTGTTTCCCAAAGTCCTTTCCTCCAAATGCTATTGAATGCCTTCCTGAAGTCAATGTAACAGACATGTAAGTCTTTTCCAAACTTTCACATTGTAATAAAGAATCAGAACCTCAAGCAAACAGTCAACTTTGTCTATCTGGGAGGAAAACTCAGTTCAAAGGAGGGAACTATTTCAAACATCAAGAGGCAGAGAAAGATAGCGAAGGCTGCATGCGTTTCAGGCACTAGAAAAGTTTGGTCAGCAAGAGACATAAGGACAACAACAAAATTGCACTTGCCTTGAGCTGCCTCCTTTACAACTCCAAGACCTGGACAATGAATCGCTCCTCAGAACAGCGGCTGAATGTGTTTGTCAGGAGGCGTCTAGGAGTCACACGAAGAGATAGGCTATGCAACAATGACATTAAGAAACAGCATCTCCATCTACAGAAGGAAGTAAGCTACAGGGTACGGCAACGGTGCTT
The DNA here is from genome assembly GCF_000317375.1 of Microtus ochrogaster. Classification (NCBI taxonomy): domain Eukaryota; kingdom Metazoa; phylum Chordata; class Mammalia; order Rodentia; family Cricetidae; genus Microtus; species Microtus ochrogaster. The sequence goes on along the minus strand of NC_022034.1, from coordinate 27,048,190 downwards.
GAGATATTTCAGCCATGTTTTGAAAATGACAGCAGATACCCGAAGATAGCACTGCTTGGAGGAGTTCACAGGAGAAAGCGAAGAGGAAGACCCCAAAAACACTGGATAGACTACATAAAGGAAGGCTGTGGAACTTTGGATATGACAATAACACAAACACCTAGGACTGCTCAGGATAGGGACAACTGGAGAACCGCCATAAACGGGCTGCCCAGGTGTGCTTGAGCATTGCCGGGGCGTAGATGGTGATGGTGATGATGATGACGGCTGTGATTATGGTGGTGAGAGAAGGCACACTTGCCTTTCTTCTGTTCTTAGAGGAAAAAGACACAGTCTTTTGCTAGGAAGTGGTGTGCTGTGGGTTTTCATAGATGCCTTTTATTGGGTTGAGGAAGATTCTTTTTTTTTTTTATTCCCAGTTTGCTAAGAACTTTTAAAAAAAATCATGAGGGGCTGAAGAGGTGGCTTAGCATTTAAGGGCACTACCTGCTCTTCCAGGGGACCTAAATTTGATTCCCACACCCATGTGGCAGCTCACAGTTGTCTGTAACTCCAGTCAGTGAGGCCTTCCTCTGGCCTCTCAGGAACTTTCTGCACAAACAGGTTGATAGACATACATGCAGGTGAAACACACCTACACATGAAACATTTTAAATTAAAAAATCATGAATAGGTGTTAAATTTTGTCATTTCTCATCTTTACTATTTTCTTTGTGTTTTTTTCTATAGCCAGTTACATTTATTAACCTTATTTTAAATGTTAAACTTTGGATTGCAGAAATGTATCTTAGTGCTGTAATATTTCTCACACGAGAATAGGTGCTAATTAACACTTGTTAAATATTTCATGTTTAGGCTGTTGGTTTATCATTTCTTTACCACTTCCGATTTGAACTTTTAGTTCTGTTTATTTTTGTGTGTGAGCCCCTGACACGGTGCACATGTGGGGGTCAGAGAGTCATCCCCCTCCCCCCCCCCCGTTTCATAGATCCCGGAGATGGTCTCAGGTCCTCAGACCTGGGTGCAAGCACCCCACCTACTGAGCCATCACCAGCTATATCGGCTTCTGTGGCCTCGAGAACTAGATTGAAATGTCCCCTCTCCTTTCTGAAATGATTATATGTGACTGACATTTCCCCTTTGGGTGTCTCTTGGAATTCATTAGTGAAGCATTGTGTTTGAGTTGCTTGTGGGTGAGTTTTGATAATAGGGGAATACATAGTTTTATTTTTTATTTTTTTTAAAGATGGATCTTAAGTTTTGATGAATTGTGTTTTCCAAGAAATTTGTTCCTTTCATCCCAGTTGTCGAATTTCTTGGCATCAAGTTACAAATAATAACATGTTTATCCTTTCAGTGTTTGTAGGTTTTGGGGAAAAGTTTGCCTTTTCATTCCTGACTTCAGTGTTTGGTAGTTTTTTGTCTGTCCATGTGTGCTGGTTAGTTATATCAACTTGACAGAGAGTGTCACCTGGGAAGAGTACCATTGATGAACTGTCTAGCTCAGGTTGGTGTGTGAGCACGTCTGTAGGGGCTGGGGGGGGGGGTGGTATTGCTTTGGTTAAGCTAATTGAAATGGAAAGACTCGCCCTCTGAGGTGGCTCCGGCCAATGGGTGTGGTGCTGGAGTATGAGACCCATCCTCCGAGGTGGCTCCGGCCA
>NC_022034.1:27044093-27045911 GCF_000317375.1 Microtus ochrogaster | reverse complement strand
TGGAGTGTGTGTGAAGATGAAACTGAGCATGGACAGGTGTGCCTCGCTTATTCTTCTGTGCTTTTGAAAGCTGTTGACAGATGTAATGGACCGGCCTCATGTTCCCGCCCCCACGCATTCCCTATCCTAATGGACTGTGTCCCCCTGTGAGCTAAAATTAATCCTTGCTCCCCCAAGCTGCTTTTGTCAGGGGATTTTTATTACAGCAACAGGAAACAAGACTAAGACATCCTTTAATGACTGCCTGCCACTGAGGCATTTATTGCACATATGTTTTCCGTACCTAAAAACTCCTTTTTCTGGGTTTACATCTTCCTTCTCTTGGCCTGTGATGCCAGCTCTGACAATAAGTACAGTGGAACCAAACTGATAGGATGGGCACGCTTTTCTTTGGTTGCTTGAGCATATTACTTGGTGATGAAAGAATTAGGAGCTACGTTGAGGAAAACAGTACGCAAGATGGCTGCCTCTCATCCCCCGGCCTTCACTTAGGAAGGTGACAGAGTATGTTTGCTCCTGAGCTGTGGTTTAGTTTGTCACTGTTTCCAGGGCCTGGAGTTCTATCTCGAGACCTGTTTGGAGAGGAAAGGAAAGGGGTGGTAGATGAGTCACAGGAGGTTGTAGTGTTTGAAAGACCAGTTTCTAGCAACCTATCCCCTCCTCTGGTACCAGCACCCTCCTTCTGCTGTTTGCTTCGGGGACTTGTGTTTCATCTTTAACTGCTCCATGGTTCGGGTCCTATCCAGTCCTAATACTACACAGTTCAGCGAGAGCCCGAGTTGCTCCAGGAGATTTAGCCACTTGAAGTTATCCTGAGTGAAACCAGTTTGCTTGCTGCATGATGTTCCCAGGTGAGTGGGAGACTAGTCTGATAAGGACTAGTTCCCCGGCTGAGGAACTGGAGCCGGGGACCCAAGAGTGCCCTCTGGGAGAGAGGAGCAGAGTTACAGCAGTTCAGGTGTGGTTTGGGGCGACAGAACTTCACCCTTAGGTCTGCAGTGAGCATGAAGCCTCCCAGCCCGTCAGGCTGGGTAAGCCTGGATCTACCACAGGCGGACGTGGCCATGCCTGTGGACTGGGAGGCTTGCTTCCTGCTTCCGGGCTGCATGAACCCACTGCTGGGCTCCTGGATTCAATGTGGAGACAGCGGGCCTGCAGCACTGTGTATCCGTGAGAAGCAACTTCAAGATGCTCTTTAAAAATAATACCTGTCTCGAAAAACCAAAAAAAAAAAAAAAATACATGTCATCCGAAAGTTTAAGTCAAGTTGAACATTAATTGAAGCTGTCACCCAACCTGAAATCTCTTCCTTTTCCAGAAGAAAAGGGAATGATTAATTAGCCGTCATGATAAAGGAGAGGATAATGTTAGTAACTTCGGAGTTTCCTGTTCAATGGATTGCCTATTGAATCCCTTCTGGGTTTCCTATATATATTTTAGAAACACGTTCGTCTTTCTACAACGCCACCGTCAGTCACAAACACGTTAAGCTCCTCTTGAACAACGACACTTGATTTTCAGAAGCCACTCTGCTCTCTTCAGTACAGCTCTTTTTTTCCCACTATCTTGTTATCTACCTCCCCTCCCTTTGTGTCAGTTCCACATCCCTCAGCAAGTTTGTGCTACACACAGCAGAGCTAGAGAGGCAGGCTGCCCAAGCCACGCATCCCCAGCTGTGTGGGTTCTGTGTGCCTCATTCATGATCACTGTATCCAGGCTGATACCTGTCTGATGTGTGGAGATGGTCTGCTCCATTTACTGTGTTTCTAAAAAGAGATTATTTATTTACGCCTGCACGTGCGTGCATGTGTGTGTGTG
>NC_022034.1:27042709-27043575 GCF_000317375.1 Microtus ochrogaster | reverse complement strand
TGTGTGCCTGTGGAAGCCTGCGTGTGTGTGTGTGTGTGCCTGTGGAACTCGTGCGTGTGTGTGTGTGCCTGTGGAAGCCATGTGTGTGTGTGTGTGTTTGCCTGTGGAAGCCGTGTGTGTGTGTGTGTGTGTGTGTTTGTGTGTGCGTGCGCACATGCCTGTGGAAGTCAGGAGAGGGTGCCGGATCCCCTGGAGTTAGAGTTACAGGTCCTCCAGAAGAGCAGCCAGTGCTCCTAACCTTTGAGCCATCTCTGCAGCCCCAGTTGCTGCTCTTTTGAGTTCCCTAATGCTTCTGGGATTTTATCTTTTCTCTTCCACTACAGGAACTGTGGGCCCATCACTGCCAAAGCCTCTGCAAAGACTCTAGCTGACCTTTCCTTCCCCCCAAAGCTGTAGCTGTTACTATAACTGTGTGATGAGTTTAGCCCTAGCTTTTGCCCAGATATGTAAATCTTTCAGCACCTGTGTGTCCCTAAGGATTGTGTAGACTTCATCTTGATGCCACTGCTCAGTTTTGCACTGCTGTTCCCCAGGCCAGCGCACTGCTGTCCTGTGGCTTCTTCCTTCATCCTTCATGGCCTTGTTATTTCCTCTCCTTGACAACATCCTTGCTTCTTGGATCACATGATTACCTGTTTCTTGATTTATGCTCTTATTTTGATAGAAAATTTTCAAAAAGTAGAAAACTTTTACTCATTTATTGTTTACCTGTATATGTCTAAAAATGCCCATAGTTGTTTCTTTCTTGGGTTAATACTGAAATCGAGGACCACCAGATTATGGCTGACCGATCTATCTATCTATCTATCTATCTATCTATCTATCTATCTATCTATCTATCTATCTATCTATCATCTATCTATCTA
>NC_022034.1:27032431-27042609 GCF_000317375.1 Microtus ochrogaster | reverse complement strand
TCTATCTATCTATCATCTATCTATCTATCATCTATCTATCTATCTATCTATCTATCTATCTATCTATCTATCTTATATAGTAATACCACCTACAGTTTTCCTTCCCTTCTCTCCTCTCAGTCCCTTCCTTCCTCCTCCCTCTATCCTCTCCTCCATTTCCCCTCAGGAAAGGGCAGGCGTGCCTCCTAGAGATATCCATCAAACATGGCATGTTAAGTTGCAATAAGACTAGGAACTTCCCCTCATGTTAAGGCAGATGAGGTACCCAGTGGGAAGGAAAGGATCCCCAAAGCAGGTAAAAAGTCAGAGTCAACCCCTGTTCCCACTTTTAAGAACACCAAACAACACAACTATAACATCTATTATTCTTAGATTTATCTTTTCACACTGTTCCACATTTCTTGTATGTTTTATGTCAGGATTTTTTAGATTTAACCTTTCTTTGGCCGATGTATCAATTTCTTCTATCATATCTATGCCTGAGATTTTCTCTTCCATCTCTTGCATTCTGTTGCTGATGCTTGCTTGCTTCTGTAGTTCCTGTTCGCTCACCTCGGTTTTCCATCTCCAGCATTCCATTTGTGTTTTCTTTATTGCTTCTATTTCTATTTTCAGGTCTTGAACACTTTTGTTCATTTCCTTCACCCGTTTTTTCCCCCTTGACTTTCTTTAAGGGATTTATTCTTTTCCCCTTTAAAGACCTCTATCATCTTAATAAAGTTGGTTTTAAGGTCATTTGTGTGTGTGTTTCAACTGTGTTGGAATATTCTAGAGTTGCTATAGTAGGATAAGTGGTCTCTAGTGGTGCTGTCTTGTCCTGACTGATGTTGATTGTGTTCTTACACTGCCATCTTGGCTTGGGGTGAATATATGTCTAGCAGTTGATTTCTGAGTTTGTTTGTTTTTGGGAGGGGGTGGGTGGGTGTTTTGTTCCTCTGTTTCTGTTTTGTTTTGTTTTTTTTTTTTTTGTTTTTGGGAGGGGGTGGGTGGGTGTTTTGTTCCTCTGTTTCTGTTTTCTTTTTGGTCTTCTGGTCTCTGTGGTCTGTATTTCTGGAAGCCAGCAGAGAGACTCTGTCAAAGTTGGCAGCTGGACTTCTGGTAGTTAGCATGGCTTTTGGCCCAGTTTTGATTGGTATGGCTTGCACTTGTGTAACCACATGTGTAGGGACCAGGGCACAGCAGTGGGGCAGGGAGCAGGTGATGATGGGGTGTCAGCAGCTTAGGTCTTTAGGCTCCAAACTGAGGGGGTAGGAGGGTTCAGATGGCAGATGGGGCTCTTACCTGTTCTGGCTGGTGTTACGTCCAGATCGTGGGGTAGCCCCCAAACCACCAAGGAGTCCACACTCATATGTAGCAGCAAAGAGCCTTTATTTAAGCTTAAACTTGGACTCTCTGTCCAGCTCCTCCCACGTCCACCCCTACCTCCATGTCTCCCACCCAGCTCTTCCTAGATCCACCCTTACCTTCACTCTCCCAGCTCCTCCCAGAATCACCCCTACCTCTATGTCCCCTCAGCTCCTTCCATATCCATCTCTATCATCATCCCCTCCACAGATCCTCCCAGATCCACCCCTACCTTCACCTTCCCGGCTTCCCCAGATCCACCCCTACCTCCATATTCCCCAAGCTCCTCCCAAATAAAAAGCCCAGCCACAAGTTTGGTATGCACCTCAGAGCTGTTGGTCAGAGATGTCTTGTGAACCCCAAATAGTACATACTGCTGCCATTTCCCCACCAGATCTTGATGATTTAGACTCTGTTCCTGAAGACATCAAAACAGTGGTACAGGACATGGAAAAATCCAAGTTGGTACTATGCAGTATGGAAGTGCTATGCAGGCTGCTGGGGGTGGAGTGGGAAGTTGCCATTGGTCTAACCCAGCTGGGAACCTCTGCCTGGTAAGGCTTGCACGGTCTGTCATTTTACTCTTGATCTTTGGTTTGAATCTTACTTTTTTATTTTTTTCTTCCTTCAGAAACGTGTACTGACTCTCTTTTGTAGCTGTTTTAGGGACAAGAGTGATGTTTTCTTTTATCTTCTAATACTCTGGGTCACCAAGAACCCCAACCTTCCATTCCCCCTGGAGGCTCAGTTGTATATATTTTTTCTCTTCTTGGGCATGCTTTTCTGATTGCGGTGACTGCATTATTTTGGCTTTCCTGCTTCCACCCAATGCCTGGCTTTTTCTCTCACAGAGCATGCTGTGGTCTTGAGACGCTTTGGAGGACCAGAGGATTTCCTCGTCCGTCCTTGGTACCCCACCCATGTGTGATCCCAGGTGCCAATTCTTCCGCCCTCTACCTTTGAAGCTCTATCCAGAAAATCGGCCTGAGGTGTTCGCCTTTGCTTTGTTTTGGCGCAGCATGGTTTTGCTTAGGTTTCCTTGGCTACCTCAGGTCTTTCCGCGCCCTCACATGAGTTTTGGGATCCTTTCTCAAGGTGCAGAAACTTATTCTCAGTATCAAAAGTCACCACCGTTACTCTGGGGCCTAAATCTCTCTCTCTTTTTTTGTCAGATAGCGTTTATTTTTAATAAAATTAAGTGCCATTCCAACACCTGGCGTTTACGTTGACATCTCATTCAGATTTTCCTCAAGCAGCATTGTTTTTGTGTATTTTCTCTCAATTGTATTTACAATGGCTTACCGTATTAGTAGTATTTATTTCCTACTCCTCCTTGTTGCGTCTCTAACGGGGTTTATTCACATTCTCAATGTTGGGGTTTGCCAGGTTCTTTTTCCTCTGGATATAGAATACTCTTCAGCATCTTTTGTAATTCTGGTGTACTGGCCATGAGTTCCCTTCATTTATCCTTATCACAGAAGGTCTTTACTTCTCCTCCAGCTGTGAAGGAGAACCTTGCTAGGTGCAGTAATCCTGGTTGGCAGTTATCATCTTTCAGTACCCTAAGTACATCATTCCACAGCCTCCTGGCATGGAGGTCCTCCGAGCAATCTGCCATTAGTCTAGTGTGTTTGCCTTTAAATATCACTGATGTTTCCCTCTTGCACGGCATAACTGCCTCAGCATAGGATGTCTGGCAGCACACGTCTATAGTCATGTGTATTTGAAGTTCTAAATGTTTCTTGTACCTGAATCTCACTCAAGACTTTGGGAGTTAGTTCTGCTTTCTTATACAACCCAGGGCCACCAGTCCAGGAGTGGCCCAGCCCACAAAGGTCTGGGGCTGGGCCCTCCCACATCACTCATCCAGAAAAGTGCTCCATAGGCCTGTGCGTGCAGTAGAGGCATTTTCTCTAAGTTGAAGCTCCCTCTTCCTAAATGACTCTGGCTTGTGTCAACTAGACAAAAAGCTAAACAGGACATTCAAAAAATACTAGCAATTGGTGAATCCAGGTGGAAGGTTATGGATGTTAATTGCACTGTTATTTTACTATAGGTCTGAAAAAAGAAAAAAATAGGGAGATAAGCAATGAAAAAGAATTTAATCTCCTAAATGAGGAGGTCCATCTTGAATACTGCTATTGAATATGACACAGTGTGATTTTAGATGGTCGTAGCATTGCTGTATCAACAAGGAGAAAATAAGACTGAATGGAAACAGGTCTTTCTGGAAGAGCTACCTCTTTTTTATTAGAAGACCAAAGTGGTGCCTAAGTGGATTTTAGCAGACCACCAGAGGGCAGTGCAGATTCTCTGTCGTACCCAGCCTGGTCAGCACCTCCGAACTGGCGCCACGGGAGGGCACTGTTCTCTGCACAACCCTTGTTAAGAATTAAATATTTTCAGAAGTGGAACTTGTGGGTAGTTGTAGAGCTCCCTGCCCCCACTCATGTTTCTCATACAATGGATTGGTTCTGACTCCTGGAGCATTTGGAGAGGAGAGGTGAAGAGCTAACGTCCTATGTGCTCTTCAAAGCCCGCTAACACATTTGCCCATGCCCACTAACATGGCCTTTTTATCAGGAACTGTTTAGACATAATCTTATTGCAACTAATATTTAGATTCTTGGCATCTATAACAACTCTAGGGATTTCCTGCGGGTCTGAATGAGACAACCCATGTTTCTGTGTATTTGAGCAGAGAAGAATCGCTAGTGTAGACAATAGAAAATTGTCCAGCAATGCAAAGGGGATCTGTGTTAGGTGAATCCTTCTCATTCCTAACTCCAGTACCTGTGGGGCTAGATTGCACCAGAAGTAAAAGCCACAGAGACTAGTGGGAAGTAGCTTCCAGTTCTTAAATTAGGTGAGGAAAATTAGCTGAAGCGGGCTAATTCTTCTCCTAGGCACTGCATATCTTCAAGTGCTCAGGAAGCTGGTTTTTTTCTCTGGTGACAAGTGTAAATTGCTTGCAAACCTTCTGAATTGATTTTGTTGGCTTGTTTTATCAGGCTGGTCATCTCGGCCCCTCCACAGTGGGTTGGGCCTGAAGGGAGGTTTAACTGAGATTCTGGTTCCTCCTCTTCTGTTTCCCTCTCTGGTCAGCGCCCTCAGTGTCCTGAGTTCTGTTACCCATGCTCCAACTTTGTTTAATTGTTATTATAATTGCTTTATTTCCAGCTGCTTGCCTTCGACAGTGTTGAGTAGACCCTAGGAGAGGGGGCTAAGCATTTCAGCTAGTGTTCCTCTAACCTGTCATCTGTCAGCATGTAGGTTTGTTCTTCACAACCTGTGGGTAGATCAGACCTTCATAAACAGCCACTGTTGCCTAGCAACAGGGATACATTCTGAGAAATGTGGTCTTAGAGGAGTTTCTCATTACAAGCAACATGGAAAACACTTAGCTAAGCAAGTTAGTTATGTTGCTGTTAAACAATGTAATCTTATGCCCCATCCTACAAGAGGAACCTCTTTAACAAGGTGTTATTATGTGACGTATTACTGTATACTTAGTAAGCACAATTAGTGAGTTTTATTTTACAGATTCAAAATGAAAACACTGAAACAGAATTCCCACCTGCTATATATTCTTTTCTATTTTTATTTCTTAATTGATTTTTATTGAGCTCTACATTTTTCTCTGCTCCTCCCTGCCTCTCCCCTTCCCCGTTCAACCTTCCCCCCAAGGTCTCCATGCTCCCAATTTACTCAGGAGAGCTTGTCTTTTTCTACTTCCCAAGTAGATTAGATCTATGTAAGTCTCTCTTAGTGTCCTCATTGTTGTCTAAGTTCTCTGGTATTGTGATTTGTAGGCTGATTTTCTTTGCTTTATGTTTAAAAACCACCTCTGAGTGAGTACATATGACTTTCTGGCTATAGATTCTTAAAATCATACCTATTCTTGAAGTCTCAATTCTGCATGCCCCTGTTGTTTTGTGCTACTCCAGTAACCCATGTTAGTCTTCTCTGCTTTGCCATCCTATGGTGGACACTGTCCAGCTTGGCAGGTGATGTAGACACGTGTATTTATTATTTAGTTGCCTTGTGTATCTGTGAGTCACATGACCGGTGCGATGGATAAGTGCTGCAGTGGCAGTGTTTTCTCAAGCTCTTCAGTTAGAACTTTATCCGTTGCTAATGGAACTTTGCGTGTCTTCTTTAAGGCAGTTTAGAATACTTGAGCGAGGCAGATAGCTCGGTAGAGTGTGGATGACGGTCTGGGCTCGTTTTTACTAAGTGTACTTACCGCCACCAATAATTAGGACAATCCATGCAGTTTTGTTTACAGATTTTGTATTTAAGAACAGGATCACTATTTCCCACATTGCTATTATTTATATCTTTCCCTGTGATCCGACAACTGATGTGTTTGTGTTCCGGTGTGTGATGACTGTTGTTTCCAGTAGCTTCTCTGTGAAAGGCGTTGGGGACGGTGCAGCCATTGCAACTTCTTAGACAGGGCCACGCCTTCAGAGCCAGTCCCTTACCGTCATTTCCATACTTTACATAGAAAATTCTCAGAGACTTGTTTGTCAGACTATAATGCTTTAATAGCTATAATTGTCTAAACTTCCTAATTACATGTTGAGCTCTAATTCTAATGCCTGTCAGTGTTGCTGCTTCCGGGCAAAGCTCAAGCATCATGCAGGCCAATCTCTAGTGCTGTGATAGAATTAAATTCATCTGACCTGGTTTCCGGGCCTATTTCAGACAGCAGACTGATACTTATCGTGAAGCTACAAGAATATTTCAATTTCAAAACTGACCTTTGGGGACCTGTCTCTTTGGTCCTCCAGTTGTACTTACCAAGTACACTTTAAAAAGCAGCCTGACTTTATGAATGCAATTTCTAAATGTAATGATACAAAAATGTTTGTAGGGCAAAATGTCCTTAAAACTGACATTCTCTTTCTTGATAGAGATACTTTCTAGTCGGGAGCAATCATGCAGAAACGAAGTATCGCGTCTTGAAAATTGATAGAACGGAGCCAAAAGATTTGGTCATAATTGATGATAGGGTAAGTAGCGGACCTCGCTGCCCACAGGAGCTTGTGCTGATCTTCTTTTTCCTGTTAAATCAAACATCTTTATTCTCTAGCCTGGCTTCTAGAAATTACTGATGTTGAGAAATAAGGCAGAATTATACTTTGTCTCTCAGATTGATCTGTTTCTGAGAGCACACACTTCCCAATAAGGCGATGAGTGCACTTTCTTAAGCAACTGACCTTTGAGGATTGAGTGTAACTTCATATCGCATCTACTGGAGAGAGCGTGTGCTGTGCTTCAGGAGGAAGCCAAGGAGTCATTGAGACTTCTGTGCTGCCAGCTTTTATTATGCGGATGGAAATCCCATGGGATGGTTTGCTGTGTATCAGAAATGGCAAGCAATTGTTATCCAGGCTTGGGAGGGCAGAGGCTTAATTCAGCTAATACAGGAGCCTGAGTCTGTTAGTCAGAGGTACAAGGTAATGTAGTGGTGTTGAAGGGTTAATTTTAGTTTTTTTTCAAAGGAGGGAACTTAGTCTTTATATCGAAATTCCTGGCTAAATTTCTGAACCCATATAGGCTCCTCTTTTGTCAGGTACTTTGGTAGTTATAGTTTAGAATCATTTTTATTAAACTGTTTGCAGAAATATTCTGTGTTCCCACAACTATCGATAAATTTATTATTAGGGTTTTTGATTTCCTGCACTGCTCCTCGGAGTCCATGCCCCAGGACCCACCTGGAAGCTTTTATTAATATGATGAAGTGGTTCTTGGTTTCACTTGGGGGTGGGGATGTTGGACTGGGGAGACCTTTGAGACATGAATAGTTTTGGGCCATCTCATATGAACACACATCTAGCTAAGGGTTTGCATCTCATTTTAAGGGGTCCACAAACTTACTAAAATAGGTGGATCCCCTTGATCCTCGAATCCCAAGACCAGAGTCTAAAGTCCTGACATAATTTCTTAACCTAGCAGTGCGATCCAGGCACCAGTCTTAACTGTCCAGTTACGGAACCTGCTGCCTATTACAGTGGTGATGCAGTTCATGGGATCATTGATGAGTCTTGCAGGCAACCTGCAGTTTTCCAAGGTGCAGGGCTCTGCAGAGGGGTGAACGCAGCCTGACAGGTCCTGTGCTGCCTTCACAGCACGTGTACACTCAGCAAGAAGTGCGGGAGCTCCTTGGCCGCTTGGACCTCGGAAACAGAACAAAGACTGGCCAGAAAGGATCCGCCGGGTTGTTTCGAGCGGTCTCGGCATTTGGTGTTGTCGGTAAGCATTTGGTGTTGTGCTTCCTCCCCTCCCTTCTCTGTTTGTTTTGATACAGATTAAACAGAGCTGATGCAAGCCGATGGAGGTAGAGTCTTACCACAACACCTGTGGCTTTGACTGCTTTAAGCTTCATTATCAACCAGTCGGACTACAGTTGAACGGTGTCTGCTCTTGTGCTCAGCACTGTTCGGGTTTCTATAGACACTAGTGAACCGAGAGATGCTTGGAGGGATCCGCTGTCTGGCTTGCCATAGTTCGAAAAGTAAAAATGAGCTTGACTATAAATATCTACCCCCTGACCATCTAGAGTTACAGATATAGTAAAACTTGGGATAAAACGAACAGAATTCCCCCCAAGGACATGCTACGGAACAGAATTCCCCCCAAGGACATGCTACGGAACAGAATTCCCCCCAAGGACATGCTACGGTCTAGCCTGTCATAGACCCCTTCTTTGGATGATGTCTTAGATTTTCTACTGCCGTGATAATACCACGATCACAAGCACCTTGGGGAAGAAATGGCCTAGTTAGCTCATGTCTGTTGTCCACTATCCAAGCTGGATATGGTCATCATGCAGGAGTCAGGGCAGAAGCTCAAGACCTAGAGACAGGGATGATGCAGAGGCCACAGAGGAATGCTGCTTACCGACTTGTTCTCCATGGCTTTCACAGCCTGCTTTCTCATACCAGCCAGGGCCACCAGCCCAAGGGTAGCTTCCACAGTGAGCCAGATCTTCCACATGAGCCATCAGTCAAGAAAATATCCGACAGACTTGCCTATGGGCCAGTCCTGGAGAAGGATTTTCTTGACCAATATTCCTTCTTGCCTGAATACCCTAGCTTGTGTCAAGTTGACAAAGCTAGCCAGCACACACAATGGCCACTTTCTTACTCAGTGAGAAAGGTTTTTCAGAACCCCAGTGGTAAAGCATTATATTCTCACTGTATATATAGTATAAGTCACTCGGTTCCCATTGATAGCAAGTTCAGCAGAACTTCAGATAAGGGATTCCAAGCTGTGTTAGCTTTGTTTTCAGGGAGACTGGACCCTTAGTCTACTTCAAAGACCCAATGTTGATCCTAAGGCAGGTGTAATGGGTAATCTTGACTGTCGACCTGGTTGGATTTAGAGTTGCCATGAGAACAACCTCTAGGTCTATTTGTGAGTGTGTTCCAGAAACACTTAGCTGAGAAGGTGGGCGGTGCCATGCTGTAGGCTGGAGTCTCAGACTGAAGGAAAAAGAGAACCAACCTAGTGCCAGCCTTTGTCTCTCTACTCTCTTAGTGTGGGTGCAATGCAGCCTGTCCCCTCTTCCAGTGCTTCTGTGCCATTTCTTGTTCACTGCAAAGTCTGTGTCCCTGAAACAGTGAGCCAGCTGAAATCTTCCTTCCTTAGCCAGAAAAGTAATTAATATAGCACAGTTGGCTTCCACCGGCTTGGTGCCTTTGATATGTCTTCTGAGACTTGACAGGTCCTTCGAGGTTCCATGTTGGTAGGATGGGTGTTTGTGGGCCCAAGAATGCTTGTTTAATATCACGTGAGTTCAAATGTGTTGATTCATAAGTTCCATGTACTTTAAATTCCACTTCAGATGCCGATTATATTTTAAACTTAAGAAAAAAAGACAGGAAGAAATAGATCTTAAGTACAATACTTTTTATTTGGTTACTTAGTAGTCTAACGTAATTATTTTAATGCTGATATTTTACTATAACTTAAAATGTGAGTTTTTATTACCTTATGTATATGAGTATTTTGTCTACATGTATGTCTGTGTACCACGTGCATACCTGGTACCTGTGGAGGCCAGAGAGTTTGAGGCCAGTATGGGTTACATGGCCCTGCCTTGTGTATAAAGTGTATTCTCTCAGGCATATAGAATGCACACAGAGTACAGATTGTGTGCACCTGGCCTCCAACTCACTGCAGCTGCAGATGTGGAACATCTGCCCCTCCTGCTTCCATCCCAGGTGGTGAGATGATAAGTGTGTGCCCATGCCTGATTTTATGCAGTGCTGGGATTGAACCCACAGCTGCATGCATGCTGGGCTAGCTCTCTATGAACTGAGCTTCATTTCCAGCTTCCCCAATAGTATTTTAGGTTATATAAGTGCCAAAAATGTTTATGACTGTAAAGTTATGAAAATATTAAATTCAGAAATGTGTAAAGTCTTTGTTCAATATGTATCTAAAATCATTTACATTACTAACTTTATATGACATTGTATTTATTACTATACAGGTTTCGTCAGGTTTTTAGAAGGCTACTATATTGTGTTAATAACTAAGCGGAGGAAAATGGCGGATATTGGAGGCCATGCGATCTATAAGATTGAAGATACAAATATGATTTATATCCCCAATGACTCTGTTCGGATTACTCACCCCGATGAAGCTAGGTATGCACTGGTGCTGACAACTTGCTCTGTGTTTCTGACAATAGGACAAGGAAATAAAAATGTTTAATAGAAACATTCATGGTGGGTCAACATTCCAGTTCCTGTTCTGGGCTGCAAAGGTCTCTTCCTTCCTCCCTCCCTCCCTCCCTCCCTCCCTCCCTCCCTCCCTCC
>NC_022034.1:27030665-27032296 GCF_000317375.1 Microtus ochrogaster | reverse complement strand
AACTCATAGAGATCCTCTTGCCTCTGCCTCCTGAGTGCTGGGATTAAAGTTGTGCACCACCACTACCCACTAGGTCTTTTCTTACAGTTTAGACTGCATGGCATGTAGACATTATTGGGGATAATAATTATTGTGAATACTGTGTACATATCATACAGTATTAATTGTAAGATAATTTCAAGATTATTAAATCCCTATATTAAACATGACAGAGCATAACTAAATTCTAAGCTACTACCAACCATAAAGATATCTTTTAATTTTTATAATGTGACAGCTGAACCCTTCTAACTTTAAATCTACTAATTTGATAATAATTTACCTCACATTCACAAGTCTCCAATAATTTTACCAAACCTATAAGAGATTTTAGATCTACAGAAAATCAGGGAATAAAAACAGTCCAGTAAATACCAATTTCCCCTCTTCTAAATTCACCATTAGTTCCCTCTGCTTAGATACATTCCTCCCCTCTCCTCAATACACAAGCAAACTCCATTTTTCTAAGTTGCTTTGTTGAGAAATATGCAAACCTGGAATCTGTCTTGAACCCTGATGTGATGGCACGATGGGAAATCCACAGCCACTTATGATGACACGTCACAGTCAGAGCACAGATACGCTGGCCACTGTACAAAACCTTAGGGTGTGTGTGAAACACAACCAAATTCTGTGTTTAGACTTGAGTCCCATTCCCAAGGTTACTTCACTGTGTTTACATGTATATTCCAGAAATGCCAAAGTATGAAACACTTCTGATCTCAAGCATTTCTCATAACTATCTGTATCAAGAGACCTTAAATTTAATATTAATTTGTTACCATAGTTTGTAGTTCATATGCTTCCTAAAAATGTCCCAATAAAGTCCTTTATGGTTAGTTTTGTACCTGTGTGCATGCGCACTCACGTCTTGGAGAATCTAATTGAAATTCACAGGCTGTACCAGCCATGTTGGTTCTGAAATGTATAAAAGTCCTCTAGTTTTCTTTTCTTTTTCTTCTTTTTTCCTTTCCTTTTCCTTCCTTCCTTTATTACTTTTTCTTTCTCTTTTTGTTTTTCAAGGCAGGGTTTCTAACAGCCCTGGCTGTTCTGGAACTCGCTCTGTAGACCAAGCTGGCCTTGAACTCACAGAGCTCCACCTGCCTCTACCACCCAAGTGCTGGGATCAAAGGTGTGCACCACCACTGTCCAGCTGCAGGTCCTCTAGTTTTTCTTTGGTGGCTTGCACATTTTTTAAGGTTCTTGCCAAAGATCCCATAATATGGATTTGTCTGACTATTCCTGCATGTTCACAGCATTTCCAGCAAAGCTGCTAAGGTGTCTGTGTTACCCATTGCTTCACACGGGGGCATTAGCGCTGGGGAGATGGCCCAGTGGATGAAGTGCTTACTGCCCAAGCACGAGGATGCACCCATTTAGAAATCCAGGTGTGGCTGCTCCTTGAACCCCAGAGCTGGAGGCCGAGGAGACAGGAGCATCACTGGGACCCTCCAGCAGCCATTCTAGCCGAAAAAACTAGCTCCAGGTTCAGGGTGGGTGAGAGTCCACATCTCACAGAACAAGGCCGAGAAGTGCTACAGAGGGGCACCCACCACCCGGCCTCTGCACGTACCCACCACCCAGCTTCTGCA
>NC_022034.1:27024777-27030460 GCF_000317375.1 Microtus ochrogaster | reverse complement strand
CAGCTTCTGCATGTACCCACCAACCGGCTTCTGCATGCACCCGCTGCCCGGCCTCTGCGTGCTTGCACACCCACTATTGTATTCTTGTCCGTTTTCACATTAAATACTTTCCAACTTAAAGTTATGGTGACCCATGACGTTTTGTTAACTTGTGTACCTGCCTTGTCTCTATCCTCTGAGAATTTCTAAAACTCACTGAAAAAAAAAAAGTCCTAATCCTGCCCTGCTCCCAGTCTGTGCCCCGCCCATTTGAGAGCAGTCACTACATAAAGAGGAGCAGAGTAAGCCAAGGGTCTCAGAGATGGTGGACAGATGCATACCTGTGCCAGGGGTGGCTGGGATTCCTCCGCCCAGTGAGCACACCCGCTAATGCAAGGATACCCTGACTGCATGCTAAGCCATGAAAAATAAAAGTTCATGTTTATGATGTGCTTTACTTTTTTTTTTTAAAGGTACCTAAGGATATTTCAAAATGTGGATCTATCTAGCAACTTTTACTTTAGGTAAGTTTGAGGCTGATTGTACTTCTATTCGTCACTGTAATTGATTAGATTATAGAGCGAGAATTGGAATGCAACCAATAGCCAGATTATTTCATATAAAATCATTAAACTCTAGGAATTTCTTCCTTAAAAAAACTTGATTCTTGAAAATTTAAGTGGATAACGTTAAAGGTATTTATTGTCACTATAAAAATTACCTCCATTTCAGGGAGAAATTAATATAATTTAAAGAAATACTCTCATTTTGGAATTTTAAATTATAAAATTGTATTAGTTCTAATGTAGAGTTGTAACAGTGCCATAGTTCAGTTTCAGTTAGTGATCTTGCAAAATTAAGTAAAAATTAATTAGAAATAGGTAAAAGTATTGCGATACTGATGAATTAATAGTTTTGGTGGAATGAATGTAGCGTTAAGCAGATGTGAAAATACATCCCAAGGATATGTTTTGGTAGAAAACAGAAATCTTCCTTGGTATAGAGATATTTGTGGCTATCTGTTTACCATAGCTAGCAAGCAGACAAACCAAGCTGATAATTAATCAAATAAGCAAATAGTAGACCATTATGACAAAGTGTTAAGCTGTGACCGGTAGGTAGGCTGGGCTGAATCGGGTATTGTGATAGAAGGAGGATTCTGTCTGCTGTAGTGTACAGAGGGAAAAGTAGAACACAAAATAGCATTCACCAACCAGGACCCTAGTCGGGCTGGACAGGGCAGTCACCAATCAGGACCTGAGTCGGCCTGGAGCGAGGGCATTCACCAATTAGGACCTGAGTAGGGCAGGAGCCAGGGCATTCACCAACCAGGACCCTAGTCGGGCTGGAGCCAGTTGACCCGAGTTGGACTAGAGCTGGGGCATTCACCAATCAGGAGCCCAGTCGGGCTGGAGTGAGGGCATTAACCAACCAGGACCCGAGTCGGGCTGGAGCTGGGACATTTACCAATCTGGACCTGAGTCTGCAGGAGCACGGGCCAGCAGCCTCCCTGCACAGCAGTGGTGTGCACAGACCAGGTGCTTTGCATTTTTAAACATTTCTCTTTAGTTGTTAATAGTCAACTATTTATAAAATAAACACAAATATTTTATGTAAAGCTACTGCATGTATCCCTGCAGGCCAGAAGAGGGCACCAGATCGCATTACAGATGGTTGTGAGCCACTACATGGTTGCTAGGATTGAACTCAAGATTTCTAGAAAAACAGCCAGTGCTGTTACCCGCTGAACCACCTCTCTAGCCCTGTTGGTAGTTGTTTTTGCTCATGTGTAAACCATGGTCGAGAGAGCCCTGCGTTAGTGATGACAATCCTGTACTTCACTGTACCTTCTATAGAACCACATTTGTGGACATAAGGAAGTTGACCTGGCACGATATCAGACTTTGACGCAGAAAAAAAGATGCATGTTGTGTCAGCAAATATACATGACACATAGCATAGCTGTGTATTTCTAGTGCAGAAACATAAGTTGGGCGGTGAGGTTTTGCTTCATTTCCAGTTGTGCTTTGAAGTGGTCATTTAACAGCATTGCTTCCAAGTGAAATAGCAGATGTGAGGTTATTTATCTCAGAGTGTAATTCCTCTCGGGAGCTAGGACTGTGAAACGCTTTGCTTCTGTAAGTTCTTACGTCTGAACCTCTTCTCAGTTACAGCTATGATTTGTCCCACTCGCTTCAGTATAATCTTACCGTCTTGCGAATGCCCCTGGAGATGCTAAAGTCTGAAACCTCCAAGACGCGCCAGGAGAGCTTTGACATCTTTGAAGATGAAGGGTTAACTGCCCAGGGTGGCAGCGGTAGGTGGTTCCTGCATACCTAATACATGTTAATGAGGCATCTCACTTGTCTTGGCCTTATCCCTTGGTGCTCTCTCTCCTTACATGGGTCCTTAGGAGACACAAACTTGACCGATTCATTTTTAAAGCCATCCTTAATCACCATGTGATTTTATTTATAGACCAGACAGAGATTATATGCTGTCGGTTTCTAGAAATTATTCATATACTTTTTACAATCAGATCTAGTCTTTTGGTGAAGTTTTATGGGGAGTTACTCTTTGAATACTGTAGAGTGTACATCATCTTATTTTCCTTTATAGAGATTAGTCAATTTATGAGTCAAGATTGGGACAAAAGTTACCATGGGTTGCCTGTTATGTGCTGGACGTTGACATATGATATTCTAAGCCACATACAACCTCTGCTGGGTAGGTACAGCCCAGTTGTGCAGAAATAAAGACGAAGTAGGAAACTGAGGTCTAGAGATGAAGATCGAATATCAATTGGTCAGTGTCCAGAGGCCACAGATACTGTGACTGGCCTCAGTTTGAACAGACTGTATCAGTCTATATCAGTCTCTCAGAGGTCCGGCTTCTTGCCTGGCACCATCAGGCTACTGCTAGACCACAGTACGACTAGCCTGGGGAGCTCCTGGAGACCTGACTAAGTCAAGCACCCAGTGCCCGCTTGCCCCTCTGTCAGCACCTTTTTTGCCAGAGTTTTGGGTTTGGTCTAGAGCTAGCAAAGCAAACAGCTTGCTGTTATGAATGCTGTGGCAGAATCCTTTCAAGGGTAAAGTTAAAGAAAGTACCTTAGCTGAAGAAGGAGAGCTGTGGAAAAGTGGTAAGGGTAAAGTTAAGATACCTTAGCTGAAGAAGGACAGCCATGGAAACATTGTAAGCCAGTGGTGGCTCTGAATTCCTTGCTTCATGCATCTTAAATGGTCATGATGTTGATGCAGGGGCAGAGGCAGAACCCATTGTACAGTAGAGGGAGGTTTGTCCTTGAGGGATGCATGAGAGGGAGCTGTGCTTCCGCACGGACTCTGTTCGCGCCCGGCCTGTTTTCAGCGCGTGTTACTCCGGCATTGCACTCTGATTAGAGTTACCCGATTATCACTTGCACCGAAGCCAAACAGGTTCGTGCTTTAGACACATGAACTGTGACCCAAATCATGGGTACCCATAGAGGTCAGGCAGCCAGTGAGTATTTAATAAAGCCAAAAGAGTCGCTGAATTTGCCCCCCGTGCCACCCAGATCTGGATTTGAATTTATGCTCTGGGTTCTGGAGTAGGCCTCTGACGTGACTTTTGCATGTCCCGAGCAGTTCTGGGTAGCTGTGACTGAAGAGCTAGTGTCTTGTTGCTGCTGTAGACCACTGCTAGGTGATGTCACAACACACACACCACACACCATCTCCCAGGAGAATGTCCAGAGCAGGACTTAAGGAGACAAATGTGCCACCAGAAGCTATATTTTCTTCTCAAGGAAGAAAAACCAATTCCTGTCCTTTGGTCGCCTAGGAATTGTTCCCTGGCCTAGGAATTGTTCCCTGTTGCTCGCTGGTGACTTTCCGTCTGGAAGGCAGCAGTGACTGGTGAATTGTTCTTCACACATTGACTCACCCAGAGCTCCCGCGGCCGCTTCCCTTTGCACCTGTAAGAACCTGTGATTATACTGGGTGGTGTGCATGAGCCACAGTAATCTTCATGGCTCAAATCATCCGATTAGTGCTCTCGATCCCGTCTACTGTGTCTCCTTGTCACTGGTGTGACGTATTACCAGGTGCTGGCAGTTAGGATTCAGCTGTCTTTCCTGGGCTTTGCAGTTATCCATCTGGAGAAACTGGTGGGAAATGGGGAGTGCGGGTAGAAGAGTAAAATTGCCAAATCTCCACGACCTCTCTGGTGTACCGGGAAGTGCGCTAAGGATTCAGATAAGCTCTTCAGTCCAAACGTCTCTGAGTTGGGCGGGAGCATTTCCTGTTTACAGGCTGTGGAGAGACTGCCGTGTCCCACATGAGTTAGTTCTTGGCAAACACACTCATTAGCCAACTGCAAGTATTTAAGTCGTTTTGTTAGAAGGTGACCAAGAGAGGGATCGTGCCTCTGAAAAGTCCTTTGGTGCCAGAGCTCAGGGATATAGCACTTTCAAAGACAAAAGGCCCAGCTGAACCAGTGCCTGCGGGGCAGAGCAGCACCTGTCCTTTCACAGGGGAGCAGTGTTTTCCAGACTCTGCACACCCACTGTGCTTCCTCTTAGTTCTTTAGGCTTAGGTTTTATCCTGCACACACATCACTTATTCTGGCTAATACATCTGCACTATGGTCAGGGCATGGACAGTCCCAGAAGCATTGCCAAGGTGCATATGACTGGCAGGTGTGGAAGGCTGGGAAGGCCTAGAAAGACAGTAAACAAAGTCACAACAAGATGGTGTCACCTTAGCCATTTCAATACTAAGTCACTGGTTTAAAGCGGCAGAGTGGGAGACTGTCTGATACAACACTGTACGCCAACCTTTGGGCATGCTCTGATCTCTCCTCTCTTGCAGGGTCTCCTGTAGCCCAGGCTGGCCTCAGACTTGTAGAGCTGAGGATGATCTTGATTTCCCCCTCCCGTTTCCTCCTCCCCCAAAACTGAAATTAGAGGCATGGGCCAGAGATGTATCATCGCACCTGGTTTATGTTGTGCTGGGGATTGAACCCAGGGCCTCATGTATGCAAGGCAAGCATGCCACCAGTGGGCTACATCTGAGCCCATACAGTTTCTTATATGATGCACTGAAATAGCAGGGGACATCTAGGTTGGACTGTTCCATGTTTGTATGTGGTATGTCTGTGTGCCATGTGTGTCCTTGCTGTCCATGGCGGTCAGAGAGGACATTAGATCTTCTGGAACTAAAGTTACAGATCGTTGTGAACTGCCATGTGGGTGCTGGGAATCAAACCTGGGTCCTTTGCAAGAGTAGCAAATGCGTTTAACTGCCATTTGTTCAGCCCCTAGTTTTTATAAATTAAATTGGAATGTATTTAGCCTAAGTAAATATCAGATGACACTTTAAAGGGAAGAAGATAAGGTTGCCTGACTGCCAGCATCTAGAGTATTTAATCCACTCATATAATTATACTTATTTCTTATTTTTCACTCCATATATGTTCTGTGACACTCATCGCTATTTAATAATAAATTCATCTTGATATGAGAATGCTTGGTGATACACGAAAAAGCCTTGATGTAATAACTAATGCCACACAGAAAGTGTGAACAGTGCACCCCTTACCCTAAGCCCATCACATGCACAGTGCACCCCTTATCCTAAGACCATCACATGCACAGTGCACCCCTTATCCTAAGCCTGTCATGTGCACAGTGCACCCCTTACCCTAAGCCCGTCACATGCACAGT
>NC_022034.1:27020453-27024570 GCF_000317375.1 Microtus ochrogaster | reverse complement strand
GTCACATGCACAGTGCACCCCTTACCCTAAGCCCGTCACATGCACAGTGCACCCCTTATCCTAAGCCTGTCACGTGCACAGTGCACCCCTTATCCTAAGACCATCACGTGCACAGTGTACCCCTTATCCTAAGCCCATCACATGCACAGTGCACCCCTTACCCTAAGACCATCACATGCACAGTGCACCCCTTACCCTAAGCCCGTCACATGCACAGTGCACCCCTTACCTTAAGACTACCACAGGCATAGTGCACCCCTTACCCTAAGCCCATCACATGCACAGTGCACCCTTTACCCTAAACCCTGCTTGTGCAGTTGGTTCCCGTTTTCTTTTGAGTTAAAGACTTTGATAAATCAGAAAGCTCACTTCCTGTTTGACTTCAAAGGAAACAGCACAGTGCCAGAGTGCTGATGGTCACTGGATTGCCCTGGAAAGTGGCAGTGTGTCCAGGCTTATATTCTGACCTTAAAAACAGAAGTTAAAATGTGCCGATGTCAGTCAATGTCTTTATGTTTCTGTTGCCAACTCTTGTTTTTTAGGCGTGTTTGGGATCTCCAGCGAGCCTTACATGAAGTATGTATGGAATGGTGAACTTTTGGATATAATCAAAAGCACTGTGCATCGCGACTGGCTGCTGTATATTATTCATGGGTTCTGTGGGCAATCAAGTATCCTTTTCATAAACACTTACAGATGCATGTATTATGCCATGCCGGTGTGTAGAAAGGTATACTCTGTAAGACTGCAATCATCACTCTGTACCTGCCCTAGTTAGGGTTACCACTGCTGTGATAGCACATAAACCCATGACAAACTTAGTGAGAGAAGGGTTTATCTGGCTCATGCTTCTACATCTGCTCATCATGGAAGGGAGTCAGGGCAGGAACTCAAGCGCACAGGAATCTGAAGGCAGGTGCTGATGCGGAGGCATGGAGAGCTGCTGCTTGCTGCCTTTGTGGCTTCCTCAGCCTGCTTTCGTATAGAACCCAGGACCACCAGCCCAGGGGTGGTCCCACTCCCAATGGACTGGGCCCTCCCCATCAATCACCAGTTGGGAAAACACCTGGCAGGCTTTCCCGAAGCCCAGTCTAATCAAGGCAGTTTTCAGTCAAGGTTCCCATCTCTCAAAAGACTCCAGCCTGTGTCAAGTTGACATAAAACTAGCCAATATGACACTCCTACAGGAAAACTTAGCCATGTAAGTGAAAATGCAATGAAGAGTGCAGACTCTTTGACCTTTTAGAGCACAGAAATGCTATAAATACCAAAGACGAAAGAGCCATGCACTTAGTACCCTTACTTTAGCCAACGAGGATTTGCATACCTTGGAGGAATGGAGTGCCCAGTAGGTGGCGGGAACGTTGCAGCCTCATGAGAACAGACCTCGTCCAAAGCATAAACATCAGTCAGGCCTTAGCAATGAGTACACAGAAAGGACACAGGTTGGACAAGTACCACAAGACCTGGAAAAGATAGCTGTTTTCTTGTGATGTGTATGTACAACTTCAGGGAGATGGGATGTGTCTTATTTGCAGTTCCTGTGGCTGTGAAGAGACACTGACCACAGCAACTCCTTATGAAGGAGAAAATTTGATTGGGGTGACTTACAGTTTCAGAGATTTGGTCCATTATCATCATGGCAGGACTGGGGCCATGCAGGCAGACACAGTACTAGACAAGGAACTGAGAATTCTACATCTTGACCTGCAGACAACAGGAAGTAAACTGTCTCATTAGGTGTAGCTTGAGCATAGAAGACCTCCAAGTTCACCCCCACAGTGATACACTTCCTCCAGCCAGGCCACACCTACTCCAACAAAGCCACATCTCCTCATAGTCCCGCTCCTATGGGGGCCATTTTCTTCCAGACTACCAGAGATGCCATGGACAAGGTAAGTGTGGGACTCAGATTGCCTCAGTAGTCAGTCGTGGCTCACCAGATTGCTTTTGCCAGGCTAAGGACTTGGAATTCTTGAAAGGTTAGTTCAGGAAGGTGACATGTATACAGTAGCCCTTGAAGCTTGAGTTGACTTCCATTGTCCAGCTGCATAAAGTAAAAGTGGGATGAGGGATATACACAAGAAAAGACTGCAGTAGTGGTTGGGTCCTGACGAGGTGGAGCCCTGCCTTGGGAAGGAATGTGATGGACAATGTTGATCTTGCCTTTGTGTTGTGAGGAGGAGGAGGGCAGGACAAGTTATCCAGCAGTGGTTGGCCTTCTCTTGCTACCTTTTGAGACAACAGAGCGCATTTGTGAATTCTGTTGGGCTTTTAGAAACTTACAGTAAAATCATTAAAGGAATGGTTTTTGAGTCCATTGAGTGGGTGACGGAGCCATGGTTGTAGCGTCTTACACTCTCTGGAGTGTTTGGGGCGGCAGCCAAGGGGCACAGCCTTGAAGAGCCACAATGCTGCTGCTTCTGTACTGAGTGGGGGATAGGAGAGGCTGGGCGTGGCAGGCACAGGGACTTTGAAACAGAGCTGGGGGAGAACCTGGCTCACTTTATGATCACCTAAGCACCTGGCAAAATTAGGTCCTGGATCACTTTTGTGTCTTCCCAAAACTCCAGTCTTCCGGGAAGAATGTGAAAGCTTCACCACAAAGATACCAAAGAGAATGCGCTACGGTGTCTAAAGACCATTTCTGAAGTGTAGTTCTAGCCTGGCTTCTATTTGCAAGACTAGCTCGGGGCCTGACATACGATAATCATAATAAATGTGTGTTTTTAAAATAGTAAATAGCATCATTAGATTATCATTTTAGAGCTCATTGGTTTAAATGATGAGCTCGGGCTGCTGGTGATCCGTCACCTAATGGATTCTGGAAGCCCGTGTAGTGTAGGAGTAATTGCTGTCTAGTAAGCATTTACTACAGGCCAGACACCAGAAATTTTACAGCAGTTACCCCAGCTCATCCTCCCGGCAACCCAGCAGCAGTACAGGCTGGTGATTCTCTTAGCCGGAATACTTTCGGCCAGAAGTGTTTCAGAGTTTGAATGTTTTAGATTTTGGAGTATTTGCCTAAATCTTAG
Source organism: Microtus ochrogaster (assembly GCF_000317375.1). Taxonomy (NCBI): domain Eukaryota; kingdom Metazoa; phylum Chordata; class Mammalia; order Rodentia; family Cricetidae; genus Microtus; species Microtus ochrogaster. Next base: position 27,021,535 of record NC_022034.1, on the reverse strand, counting down.
ATAACCTGAGGATGGACTTTAAGTTCATCTATGTTCCTTATACATCTTGAATACTGGGACTAAAGATATTTATGTGATATTTTTAGAGTGCCTATGTTTTGATTGGCCCATACCACAAGGTCAGGTATAGAATTTTATAATTTGGGGTCATAATGGCACTAAAAAATCTTCTGATTTCAAGGCATTTTTTTTTTGGACTACAGTTGCTCAACCTGTAGCTGCTTTTCTATTCATTTTTCTGTACATGGGATTGTAACTCAGAAAGTTAAACGACTTAAACAAGATGCTGTAGGTTGATGAAACAGTTCATGGTGACATTGTTTAGGCTTTGGGTTGCTTTTGCAGTGTTATATCACTCCTCAGTATCAACAGCTTTTCCCTAATTCACACTCAGCTGTAAATGGCACGGGCCCTTGGGAGAGGCGTGGATGTTAATGAGTGAGGAAGGGCTGGCTGTACTTCTTACATTATTACTTGGTTACAAGGGGAGACATAATACAGGAAACCTGAGTATTTTCTTGAAAAGCTAGAGAAATCACCACGTGAGCACATGGGGATGTTGCCATCAAACCCAGACAGATCTGAGGAACCATTGGGTGCCCTGCTATTTCATTCCTGGTGGAGCTCTTAGTGTCTTAAAAGATTGGGCAAGATGTATTAAATGCATAAGGGATAATGATTCTTGTAGCTTTCTGTGCCAACCAAAAGTGCTGAGCTTTAACTTGGTTTCTAAGAGCTATTGATCTACGGACGACCTGTGTATGTGACGCTCATAGCCAGAAGGTCCAGTAAGTTTGCTGGGACTCGTTTTCTCAAGAGAGGTGCAAACTGTGAGGTGAGACACCAAACCACACTGCTGTGATGGTCTAACCTTTTCCATCAGAGATGACAAACTGCATTGCCGTGATGGTCTAACCTTTCCCACCAGAGATGACAAACCACACTGCTGTGATGGTCTAACCTTTCCCATCAGAGATGACAAACTGCATTGCCGTGATGGTCTAACCTTTCCCATCAGAGATGACAAACCACACTGCTGTGATGGTCTAACCTTTCCCATCAGAGATGACAAACTGCATTGC
>NC_022034.1:27006584-27020046 GCF_000317375.1 Microtus ochrogaster | reverse complement strand
CTTACCTCTTTTAAGATGCATGGAGAACAGGAGTTATAATTTCATTGTGATTTTGGATGTTTCTCATTTAAAAGTTCTGTGAGCATAAGCTATCTTCGGTTGCTCCTTCCTCCAGGGTGATGTTGCAAACGAAGTGGAGACCGAGCAGCTCGTCTGTGATGCTTCGGTGATGTCTTTTACTGCAGGCAGCTATTCTTCTTATGTACAAGTCAGAGGATCGGTTCCCTTATACTGGTCCCAAGACATCTCGACTATGATGCCAAAGCCACCCATTACACGTGCGTAAGCCGGCCTGCTGGGAGTGGCTCTTGTCTGCTGTCATTCACGATGATCGTTGTCACTTAATAAGTACTTGGGTTGGGGGAGAGTTTGGTCTTTTGAGCAAGAGCGTATGGAGGAGTTGGCTGTCTGTAGTGAATTCAGCCTTAATTTAAACCGTTAATGGATTGCATGTTATTTTGCTTCAGAAATGACAGTCTTTCAGATTTAATGAGTACTTGCTGGATTAAATGTCTAGTGAGCTCCTTGAGGAGATTTGGGAAATGAAGGTGCTAGGTTGGTTGAACTGTATTTCTTTTCCACGTTTTTGAAAACCCTACCCTTCTTTTATTCCCGCCTCATGGTGCCATTGGGGTATTTGTCTACCTTTCTTCTTCCCAGTGGACCAGGCGGACCCCTTTGCGCATGTCGCTGCTCTTCACTTTGACCAGATGCTTCAGAGGTTTGGCTCCCCCATCATCATCTTGAATTTAGTGAAGGTATGATGTGCTCGCCACATACACTGGGCCTCAGACAAAGGCATTAGCCAGCTGCGCTTTGCCTTCCCCAGGGAAAGAGGGAGGACAGAGATGGGGAGGGATGGGGAGGTGTCCACTGTGCAGCTTGCTGTGTTTGCGCTAATGTTCTTCAACCTCACATCCAATGTGGCTTTTTCTGGACTTGACCTGGGAACCAATAGTAGATCTCCCTGAAGGGAAGAGGGTGATCTGGTCTACCAGTGTAGCATAATTAATAAAAACTCAGAGACATAAATTGGGATTCATCCTGAAGATCAGAAAATCAAAACAGCCAGCCATCGGCTCTTACCTCTACCTCAGTCCAAAGTGGCGATCCTGCCTCCAGGAAACTCAGAATGAGACTGCGTGTGAGAGCTGTCTCCTCCTGTTTTATATTTCTCTCTAGTTCTGGGATTAAAAGCATGCACCAATACTGCCAGGTTTCTATGGCAAAATAGTGTGGCTACTGGGATTAAAGGTAGCACTGCCTGTTCTGTAAGACTGATCAGTGCAGCTGTTTTAACTCTCTGAACTTAGGCAAGTTCTATTTATTAAAATACAAATAAAATATCACTACATACCAGGCTCCTGATTCCGTTGTGTGAACTGGGTCTGTATTAAATTCCTTTGTCCCAGGACAACTTAAGAACACAAGAGGAAGCTGCTGCACCCTCACCTTGATACACCTCACTCCCTTGGCAGTCTGTAAGAACTGCAAACCAGTGTGGATCAATAGGTGTAAGTGTTACAGCTCGGGAGGGAAAGGTACCTGACTGTCAGAGGCCAGGCTATACCTACAGATGTAAAAGGACGATATCCTGGATACCTACAGCTGTGAGAAGGAAGATATCTGGACTGTCGGGAAGTCAGACTATACCTGTAGCTGTGTTCCAGTAGGGAATGTGGCAATCCTCCTCTCTGAGAGAGAGCCGGTACAGCTGAGCCCTGTTCTACTCTGCTAAGAGAGTTTCCCAGCAGAGGTATCCATTGCTGCTCTGCTCCACTCCACTAGGGAGTTTCGCAGCAGAGATTCTGTTATGTTCTGGCAACAGAAGGTCTTCACCCAAAACTCATTCAAGAGATTTATTTGGCGTGGGGGAGTGGGAGGAAAGTAGGAGGAGGGGGAGAAAGTGTAAATTTATGAATGGAAAATAAATAAATAAATAAACAGATAAAAAACAAAACAAAAAAGGAAAGAAAAAAAGATTTATTTGGGAGGAAGGAATCCAAAGGGTGGCTGCCTCTGCCAGGTTGGAACAGGGCAGCTATCAACTGAACAGGCACAGGGCTTTTGTAGGGCTTCTTAGAGGCAGAGCTTTTCTAGGGAAAAGATTTTCGTGGTGGGAATTGGTCGGATTTTAACCCCCTGAGCTTTGACAAGCTCAGAGATTGGCTAGATTTTATGCTCAGGGATTGGTTGGTTTCTGTGCAGTTGCAGAATGTGTTGTTTCTTTGGCTCTGGTGTCAAGAATTGGTTGATATCGTGCTCAGTTGGCCAAGTGTGTTTCCTTGGCTTTGGTTTCAGGGCCCTGGTGTATTTCTCTGATTCTGGTTTCAGGGCCAAAGTGCGTTTCTTTTACCGGCTCTACTTTCAGGGTTAGGGTGGGATTTTTGGATGATCCTTTTAGCCTATAATGGGATCAGAAGGCTTCATTCAGGAATGAGGTTCAAGAATCAGGTGGGCCTGTGAGAAGCTCAGGCAACATGGTATAATGTCTCTCAGGTTCTCCCTCAGAGTGCGCTGACTGGTTCACACACCGTGAGTGCATAAAGGATGCACAGGTCAAAGGCCTAGGGTGGAGGGCAAGATTAGCCCATAAATTTATCTAAATCTATTACACCCAAGGGAATCGAAAGAACCTCAGCCAGTGGCTAAGAAGACCTTGAGAATACAATGAAAGGTTTTATTATATCATGTCTGTGGCAGTGGCCAGCAACATAGTAGTATAAAAAAATAAAAACAACAGCAATAAAAACTCCAAGAAATCCTTGTCCACTTAATTGTCCAGTATTTTTTGACACTTTCATATGTATCAAGGTAATTGTAAACAATTCCTGCCTTCATGGTGTGAGGGAGGCAGTGTTGAACTAAAGCAGAGCTGCCAATCAAGACAAGAGGAGGAGTATTCAATCTGAAGAAAAGGCAGTGCCGTGTGTGTGTGTGTGTGTGTGTGTGTGTGTGTGTGTGTGTGTGTGTGTAGCATACATGTGCTCCTTTATGACAGCTTCAGTTTTTCTTTAGGGTAGGAGTAAAAGTCACCTGCTGAAAGTGGGGGGTTCGCAGTAGCAGAAAGTGAACTTGACAGAGGCCATCCAGACGAGAGTCAGTTTCACCTTGATAGAAGTGGGTTCTTAAATGGCACCATTCTGCTACTGATGCCTCTTCTCAGCAGGCCTGTATGGGCATTCAAGTGCAGATCAAAGAGAGATGATTGGCTTCATTTAGTTTTACCAGACAGATACCTAAGGAAGACAGTGTCAAGCGCATTTTGGATATTGGCAATAGTGTGGTTGCTGTGGACAATGAAAGCTGAGTGGGCTGAGGACAAAGAGAGAAAAGGGCTTTTGGAGAGAGTTGAGCAGTTGGTGACTTGGCATAGTTGTGAGGTGGCACATTCAAAGTCAAAGCAATCTAAAATAAAGGCGGTTCTGAGTGGGAAATGCTGAAGCAGAGCATCTCCCTGTGATCACCTGAGGTGGAGGTTGGGGATGGGGCTGAACCAGAATGCAGCAGGATCTGGAGGTACTGAAGTTAGCACAGAAAAGCCGGGCACAGGGAGGAGGTGGGTGCTTACCCGGGAGGGGCCTGTGCAGTACTGCTAAATGCATGGCTCAGGGGAGCAGTGTGTGTGGTTTGTGTGCTTCGACAAGAGCGTGGAAGAATATGTGGTCCCAAAGTGGCAGGGGCGGAGGCACTCAGTGTCCTGTCTTTCGGTTTCTGTGATTGACTTCATGACCATTGTGAAGATGATCATAATGTCTGCACGTATTCATTCACATTAATGCAGAAGCTCTCTCCTGTCTGCTCGCAGTGACACAAGCTGGAGCTGATAATCTACAACTCTGACTTCATATGGATACATAATAGACACAGTTGAAAATTAAGGTGGAAAACTTCAATGAAAACACTTGTTGACTTGCGCTAGGGTTGGCCGCACAGGCCTATCATCCCAGCTACTCAAGCAGCAGAGGCAGGGGACCACAAGTTTAAGGCCCGTACCTAGCTACAGAGTGAATTTTAGTCCAGCCTGAGCAATTTAGGGAGAGCCTGTCCTGAAATAGAAAGAGGGTAGGAGTAGGTGCCACTCCATGGTACAACTCTTCTCTGCATGTTGAAGGCCCTAGATTCAGTTCCTGGTACTGTAAAAGATTGTGAAAATTATGAGTGCTTTTCCAGTAAGTCTATATTATTAGTATAGAAGCAAATTGTTGTTAAAGCAGTAAGTGATGAGCTATTACTGGAACGTACACCTAGAACTAGCTGAGTGGATCTTGTTCATGCTTTATAGAGTGCAGTTGGAAGGGCCTAGTTAAATAGAACCCCGAGCCTATGGTGCTCGGAAGGCTCTGTTAATTTACACATTAAAAGTGCTATTCAATTCATGTGGCTGAAAACTATGCCTGTGGCTGAACGAGGGCTGCTTTGCCTCCCTGTAGTCTGTCGATGTAGTTTGAAAGGAGTTTTGCAAAAGAGGACATTTATTTACAAGGCCTAGGACCTCACATATGCCTGGAAGGAGCCCAACCAGTGAGCTACATCCCTATCCCTGTCATCAGTTTGTTTTGTTTATAGGAAAAATAAAATGCTTCTTGTTTTCACTTGGAAGAAGGTCTTAGAAAGTTGTGGTTAAGCCATCAAAGGATGCCCATGTCCATAGAATGTCCATGCCCACAGGATGCCCATGTCCATAAGATGATCATGTCCATAGGATGCCTGTGTCCATAGGATGGCCATGTCCATAGGATAACTGTGTCCATAGGATGACTGTGTCCATAGGATGACTGTGTCCATAGGATGACCGTGTCCATAGGATGACTGTGTCCATAGGATGACTGTGTCCATAGGATGACTGTGTCCATAGGATGCCTGTGTCCATAGGATGACCGTGTCCATAGGATGACCATGTCCATAGGATAATCATGTCCATAGGATGACTGTGTCCATAGGATGACTGTGTCCATAGGATGGCCGTGTCCATAGGATGACCGTGTCCATAGGATGACCGTGTCCATAGGATGACCGTGTCCATAGGATGCCTGTGTCCATAGGATAATCATGTCCATAGGATGCCCGTGTCCATAGGATGACCATGTCCATAGGATGCCCGTGTCCATAGGATGGCCGTGTCCATAGGATGCCCGTGTCCATAGGATGGCCGTGTCCATAGGATAATCATGTCCATAGGATGCCCATGTCCATAGGATGACCATGTCCATAGGATAATCATGTCCATGGGATGCCTGTGTCCATAGGATGACCATGTCCATAGGATAACGGCAAGGAGGAAACTCTTCTGATTCTTGTTCCCATTTGCCCTGTGTGAGCCTCTCCCTCCATGGGGCCCTCTGATATACAGGTTGACTTGTATCTGGGCATTTGTATTGGGTTGTGAAGGGTTCAGCAGCCCCGAGGAGACTAACTGAGCAGCCAGTGAGCACTAACCCGGTACACACTATGGACAGGAGACTCTATAGCCATGAAGGCTGATTTCACACGAGAATTTCAGAAAGACTCTACTTCCCTATTTATTTTAAAGAACTTTTGAGAATTCCAAATAAATAACTTTTCCAGATAAAATACAAAGTATACTTTCACCTGATTCTTAATTCAATTCTTATGTAATTTCTCTATTTGCTTTATTCAGCTGTGCAAAATATACCCTTGTTTGTTGTAGTTATTAGTTCCATTTGTGATGATTGAAATTAATCACCATGATTGAAAACAGCACCAACATTTTGATGCCAGCAGTGGTGCTGCGACATTGTTGATGTCTCTGTTGCAGTTTTTCTTTATTTCTAAGGAAAGGCCTGATCAAAGTAATTGTACACGTAGCTAACTTTTCCTGAAGGCTGTGGTAAGAGCTCCCCCTGCTTTCGTCTCATTTAAACCCCACATCAATGTTATCGGGGAGACACTGGTGCTGCCCAAGGAAAACCGACAGCCTTGCCAAAGCGCCGAGTGCAGCAGTGCAGGCCCACACAACAGCATGGCCTTCTTCAGTGAGAGGCAGTTTGGTAACCCGAGAGATGCGACAGGCAGGGAGGTGCCTCAGGGTGGTTGAACCCTTAACCTTGTAGAACTGTCCCAGGTACAAGTCTACCAGAGTGTCAGAGGGCTCCAGAGAGGGAGGGCCCACCAAGGGAGAGGCTCACCACAGGGCAACTGGGAGCAGAGGTCAGGCTCGGGCCATGCTTGCCTTCCAGCCTTTCAATGAGGCCCTAGCGTGAAGGGGATAAAGTTCCTGTCTTGCCTCCTCTAGGTTTCGCGTGTCGGATTCAAAAGCACGCTCTGCTGTCGTCCTCTGTGTAGGGCTGGTCTCTCCAGAGCATGCCATTTTCTCTCTGCACCCCTGGCTGCAGCTGTGGGCTTGCCTTGTATAGCGCACACTGGGTTTTGTCTCCTCCATGCCAAGCGGGCATTGCTACCCAAGCAGGCTACGGATGTGTGGGCCAGGCTTGTGTGCTACACACAGGGGCTGCAGGAGATCAGCAGGGAAAACCCAGCCTCCCCGGCTCTTCAGAGCTGCTGCCTCGTTCAGTGAATATCTCTTAATTCTCATTTATATTATTTTCATTTAGTAACTGGGTTTCACTTCAAGACCAGGACTTTTCTTACTAAGGTGAAGTATGACCTACAAAGCTACGAACTGTCTTAAACTTGTTTTAAGGTAACTGTAACTCAGACATTTATGATTTTTAAAAATAGCTATATTGGTTTTATTTTAGGTGTATTTTCCCTGCATGTATGTCACTGTGTGCATATTTAGTGCCCACAGAGGTCAGAAGAGGGCATCAGATTCCCCTGGCACTGGAGTTCTAGATGGTTGTGAATCGTCATGTGGGTGCTGGGAGTCAAACTTGGGTCCAGCCAGGAGCAACATACGCTTTTCCCTCCGACCATGTCTCCAGCCCCACATTTCAGATTTTTAACTTAAAAATTATTTCAAATGTTTTTACTAAAGGAACGAGAGAAGAGAAAGCACGAGAGGATTCTGAGTGAAGAGCTGGTGGCCGCGGTCACCTACCTGAACCAGTTCCTGCCCCCAGAGCACACGATTGTCTACATCCCCTGGGACATGGCCAAGTACACCAAGAGGTGAGAGGGACTACCACACAGGCCTGTCTCCTTGCTGACACAGCTCCTTCACTTAGGTGGGGCAGTTTTGAGCTCTTCTGCTGGGTGACCAGCTCTTCCCTGGGCATTCTGTCACCTCTTCCCTGCTGTTCCTTAGAGGCATTGGTTCACCTTCTTCCTTGTTCCTCAGGGAAGACAGTGCTCTCAGGGGATCTCTCTCATAGATGAATATGTCCTATTGTAACTGTTGATAGTGAACACTAGCTCCTCACTCTGCTGATCGGGTCCCTTAGCTGCTTGGTTCCAGTGTGTTATAACTTACTTGGCCCTATTCCGTTTGAGGAAACCTGATCTTTGTGCCCAGAACTAGTTCCATGCCAGGGTTTTCCTGTAGCTTCTTACCACCTCCACCACCTCCACCACCTCCACCACCTCCACCACCACCCAGTCACACGCTTCCTCCTCGCCCCTTTCTCTCAGTATTTGGCTCAAAACTAATCCTTGCTAAGAGGCCCCCCCCTTTTTTTTCCTTTTGAGCCTTGCATTGTCTACATGCGACATCTAAATTCTGGGTTTATTTGCTGTGACTATATTGCTTTGCTTATGTCATGTTTAGTCCCTGAATGGTTTTATGGAGTTAGTGCACCAGGCACACACATACCCCCACTTACCTGGACTATGTTAGTTAACTGATTGATGCTGTCATATTAATTTATTTTCCAGTTTTTCTTTCCCTGCCACTGCACTTTGCACGGCCATTGACTGATTAGGCGGTGGCTTGACTGACTGCTGCTGAGGAGGGAAAGGCTTTCTTGAAAGCCTCTCAGGGGAATGTCCTGTGCCAAGACTGAGGAGCGTGCCAGTATTTGCTATTAAGTTACGGGTCTACTATTGGTTACTGGGTGAACTTTATATTTCTGCCTTAATCATTTCAGTCTTTCTGTTACATAAACCACATGATTAAAACAGTTGAATCCCCGAGCGTCATTACTGCTGATGTTGTATGCTTTATAGGGAGAGGGAACAGCATCTAAGCCCTCACTTTCCCCTGTTCCTCTCTCTCAGTAAGCTGTGTAACGTTCTCGACCGGCTCAATGTGATTGCAGAAAGTGTGGTAAAGAAAACCGGTTTCTTCGTAAACCGCCCCGACTCTTACTGCAGCATTTTACGGCCAGATGAGAAGTACGTATGATTAAAAACTTGAATTCAGAGGTGGGGAGATGAAGTGATTGCCATACAAGCTGAGGACCCGAGCTCAGTCTCTCCAGCTCCCATAAGAAAGTCAGTGCGGTGGTATGTGTTTGTGGTCCCAGCACTGAGGAGGCAGAGACAGGCAGATCCCTGGGGCTCACTGGCCATCCCAGTCTGGTCCTCTCAGTGAGCTCAGTGACTCACAGGTAGAGGATCCTCCCACCAAGCCTGAACCCTGGGACCCAGGGGTTAGAGGAGAAAAATGACTCCTCCTGCTGTCCCTTGACCTTCCTATCTGGTACTGTGCTCCACACCCCACACCACACATACCAAGGAAACTTAAATCGAAGTATTGGTTCTTATATACAAAATAGTTTAGGGATTGGAGAAAGAACTTAGTGATAGCACTCACCTCGAAAGCATGAGGACCTGAGCATGAATTGTCAGCAACCGTGTGAAAAGCTGGGCATGGCTGTGTGTGCCTGAACTCATACACACACACACACACACACACACACACACACACACACACTCATAAAATATTCTAAATACAGGAAATCTGTGGTAATTAGAGAATGGATGGATGGATGAACTTGCGGAGAGGCAGACTGTTCTGGACCATGTAATGAATATTCACTGTGTGCTTGGGAATTCCTGTGGTGGTTATATACCTTCAGATGGAAGCCACAGGAGTCTTAGCATTTATTTTGTGGAATAAACATTATATAAAATGTGTGTGTGCAATGTAAATTTTTCTGTAGCGAATTCATTGTTGAGCATTTAGAAAGAACAGGGAACTCTTTCTGGTTGACAGTGGATGCTGTCGTGAGTGTAGAATTTGTTAGCATACTGTGTGGTTTGCTCATAGCCCTTCTGTGGCTGCTAGCTTGTTGGCTGCTTCAGAGAAAGGCCTGTTCCTAATTTATCTTTAAAGGAACCAGTATTATTTATTTCCAGCATTTGTTTTTCAGTTAACATAGTTAACTTCAGTGGTCAAATGAAGAACCTCAAATCAGCCTAATGTTTAGATGTTTAGATGAATCTTTCTGCTATAGTTTTCAGGGTTTGAATTTTAGGGAACCTTAATGTACAGGGTGTGTAAAAAACTGTGGAAGGCTCCACTAGGAAGATGGCTGTAATTGTGTATGGTTACAGACACCCAAGAAAGGTATGGGCTTAAAGGAAAACAAGGGTGGAACTTGGTAGAACACAGAGGGTGCCAAGAGAGACCAAGAGAGACACAGGCAACTTAAGATGCCTCCAGCCTAAGCTTTTTTTTTTTTTCTTTTGTAGAAAACAGTGACTGACCCATCTCATTTTTTTTTTGCATCTGAAAAAGTGCTAGTACAGAATTATCTGATGCCCAGAGACCTTCCCTTCTAATGCTGTGACTCTTGAAAGCTATGACTATATATCATTCCTTTCAAAAACAAACAGAAAAGCAGGGGTTTGGGGTGTGGCCTAGTTGTAGCGCACAGCTTAGGGAACCCATGGCCTGCGTTTACCCAGCCCTGGAAGAAAAAATGTCAAGTGTCTGTTTTTCCCCAGGTGGAATGAACTTGGAGGCTGTGTGATTCCCACTGGTCGGTTGCAGGTACGGATATTATTATATTCATAGTGAACACAATTTGTGTCTATGGGGTGTAATGTTTTGGGGGGTTGGATTTTTTTTTGTTTTGTTTTGTTTGAGACAGGGTCTCACAGTATATTGCTGGCTAGCCTGGCACTCACTATGCAAATCAGTCTGGCCTCGAACTCACAGAGACTCACCTGCTTTGGGTTCCCAAGTGCTGGGATCACAGGCATCTGCTCCCATATCCAGCTAATTTTTTTGTTATATTTTCTATTAGGTTTTGTTAAGATGTATTTGATGCAAAATTATTAATAGCTTGAGAATGGTTTTTTAAAAGCCTCCCTGCTAGTTTAAATCTTATGCAAAGATGTATAGCTGATATTATAGCTTTTACATTTTTCTACATAGGAATTTTTATTACTGGAAATTAAAAGCAAGAATATGGAGATTGGTTAGAATATAGAATAGGTTAGGCCGACTTTGGAAAATAAGTTAGTGTGTGTTGTATTTATTAGCTATGCGTTAAGAATGATATACTTGAGACTGGAGTGATGGTTTTGTGGTTGAGAGCACTTCCTGCTCTTCCAAAAGACCCAGGTTTGGTTCCCAGCTCTTACACCTCCCATACTTCTGTGGGATGGCTTGCAGGTACCAGTAACTCTAGCTCCAGGGAACTGGTACCATCTTTTGGCCTCTGAGGGCACACACTTGGCACACACACACAAAACCTTAGAATAATACATCTTTAACCACTGAATATTTGGTTTGTATAATATTTGGTTTGAGCAATATCAGATAAAAGTTCATATTTCACTAATTAATAAATACAGAAAATATTAGCTGTTTGCTTTATCTTGCTAAGCCTTCAAAATAAATTAAAATACAGGCAACGCTATTACGGCGACATTAAGTGAACAATAAATATAACTTTATATGGTCAGCAAAATGTTCTTTATTTTTTTAACCCCTAACTGATGTGGGATTCCCCTCTGTATGCTATGAATATGTTTTATAACCATTGGTTAATGAAGAAGCTGCTTTGGCCTATGGCAGGGCAGAATATAGGTAGGTGGGAAAACTAAACTGCATGCAGAGAGGAAGAAGGCAGAGTCAGGTAGTCTCCATGTAGCCGCCCAAGAAGCAAGATGTGAGGTAACTAACCATGACCTCGTGATAAATATAAAATAATAGAAATGGGTTCATTTAAGATGTAAGGGCTAGTTAGGAATATGCCTGAGCCATTGGCCAAGCAGTGTTGTAATTAATCTAGTTTTTGTGTGATTATTCATGTCTGGGTGTCTGGGAAATGAAAGTGCAGTCTCTCTTTACAAATCCTTAACTTTCCTTATCTGGGACTAGCACCCATAGCTTTTCTTCTGTTGCTTTACAAACAGCTTTTTCCTGTGGTTTGAAGTAGCTGGGTGTCTGAAACCTTACTGTGTTCATTGTAGACCGGCATTCTTCGGACCAACTGTGTGGACTGTTTAGATCGCACCAACACAGCGCAGTTCATGGTGGGCAAATGTGCTCTGGCTTACCAGCTGTACTCCTTAGGACTGATTGACAAGCCGAACCTACAGTTTGATACCGATGCAGTGAGGTAATCCTTTTTGCCACCATTTGAACGTCAGCAGTGACAAGAAGCAGAGTTGACTCATAAGGATTTTTATAAACTCATTTCTACTTTTAGCTTCTCAAAGATTTATTTCTAGTTGGCAGTATTCAAGTTAGTTCTCTATTTCTATTAAATGTTGCTATATTATTGCCATTGGGTCTTGTTTGTTTGCTTGCATGATCATTAAGCATTATGTTACATTTAGGTAAATCTAAAGTACTTAGAAAAACTAGCAGGTTAAACAAAAACCCAAATGGCAATGATTTTAGTACCAGTTCCACAAACGTTTTGAACTAAAGATACAAACAAAGTGTGCAAGACAGATTCTTCATTAAGGATTACTGTTTCTTCATTGTTCGTCAACTCTGAAATCAGAAAGTATATGGCTTACATGTCTGCTATGTCTAGGATGTTCATGTCACCCTTAAGTCCACATGTTAAAATCCTCACCCCCAAAGCAATGGTATTAGGAGATGGGATCTTTGCGACAGCTTAGATCTATAGATCTATGGGCAGAACCCTCATCGTGGATTAGTGGAGTATTAAAAATGATGTTTATTAGTCTCTTAGACTAATTAAATTAATTAATTAACTATTAGTTTATTAGACTAATAAAAAGGAAAGTTTATTAGTCTCTTCCTCATGTGAGGTCAAAACAGGAAGGCACCACTCATGAAGGAAATGGCCTTTGCTAGGCGGTGAATCTGCTGATGCCTTTATCTTAGATGCTGCAGCCTCTGGGACTATGAGAAGTGAATATTGTCTATAAGTCACCTTGAGAGCAAGGTACTGTCTATAACAAGACCACACACACACACACACACACACACACACACACACACACGTACACATTTAACAATTCAGAAGGACCAAAATGGTGTCATGGAAGTGAATTAATCTGGCAGACCATGGCGCGCAGGAGTCTATCTAATATGGTTAGAAACAGCTTGGTTCAGCTTTAGTAAGTTAGATTTTTGGTGCCTTGTTTTCTCGTTAAGAGTTTGTGTGCCCTTGGCATTGGATTGCTATAAAACACCTTGTGGTTTACATTTGCGCTTTTTATCAAAATGTTAAAGAGCCCACTTGAAAGATTCAAAAGAGTTTTTTGGTAAAAGACTCTTTTTCCGGGTCTGACCTGGTGAATGACTTGTACAATCATTTTGATTAATTTTTTCCCCTATAATGGGGACTTAAAGGCATTGCACATACTAAGCCAATTCTCTACCACTGAGCTCCACCCAGTCCCTCTCCGCAGTTTCCATTCTGGGACAAGGTGTCACTAGCATTCTCAACCCAGGCAGTCCTGCCTCAGCCTCCTTGGAAGCTGGGATTATAGACTGGATCACCAGAGCAGGTGACAAGATTGTATAATGTGAGTCTTCCTTCTGTGTAGGTTATTCGAGGAACTCTATGAAGACCACGGAGACACCCTGTCCCTGCAGTATGGAGGCTCTCAGCTCGTCCACCGGGTAAAAACCTACAGGAAGATCGCACCGTGGACCCAGCACTCCAAAGACATCATGCAGACGCTGTCCCGATACTACAGCAATGCCTTTTCAGGTAACTCAGGCAGCAGCATCGCTACCACTCAGATTTTAGACATGTATGTCTTCTTGTACACACTCTTTTCCTTTATCTATTCATTTAAATAAGGATTATATTTATAAATTTAAATAAGACAGAATTTGTGATTTAGAAGGCCCTCTATTTGTTCGATAGATGAATGAATAAATATTAAAGCCTTTTTGAGCCTGGGTCTCATGTGCCCTAGGCTGGCCCAGACTTACTAACTGGCAGAGGATGACCTTGCACCTTTGATCTTCCAGAATGTTGGATGGGGTGACAGGGGACCTTGCTACACCGGACTTACGTGGCTTTGGGGATTAAACACAAGCTAGGCACACACCAGGCATGCACTCTGCCGACAGAGTTACTGTCCCCAAAGCCGGTACTTTAAAACAGCACACTGCTGCATTCTGCCCCTTGTAGTTGCCAATCTTTTTTTTTTTTTT
>NC_022034.1:27000316-27005469 GCF_000317375.1 Microtus ochrogaster | reverse complement strand
ATTTGCATGCAAAATTTGAGAAGTCATTGTTTTTTACCGCAGCGTAGTACTCTAATGTGTATATATTCCACACTTTCTTCATCCATTCTTCCATCTTATGTGACAGAACGGGGGTGGAGTTCTTGCGGTCTTCCTGTTTGTGTCTTTCTCCTTCAGTATTTCTAAATGTCGAAATTTGGAAGTATTGAATATTTTTTTCAAATGGGTTCACATCTTGATAGTTGTTTATAAATGTGTTACTCAGAAGTGTCAGCTAGAATGATGACAAGCCATACTTTCATGACCTACAAGTATTAAATCAAACAGGTTATTCCCGTGTCCTCTCCCTCTCCCCATTCTGGTGCCATTGTCAGTATATGTAAGGTGTATCACACTCTGAAGTGATTGTGAGGCAGATTCCTATGTGCAGAGTTCATCCAGGAGGAGCCCAGTGGTTGGGAACAGACTGCTCCTGCCTGCTTCCCGTCTCTCCCTCCCCCGTCTTCACCTCAAGTGAAGCGAGGGGATGGCTTCCGCAGGCTCTAGGTGAGCCTGCTGTGGCAGCCTGCATTTGGAAAGATCCCATGTGTTCTCCATGCTGGCTGTGCAGCAGATCTCCCGGAGAGGGATGGCCGAGGAGGGTGCTGTATGTTGAGAACTCTCTCACACAGAGAGTAAACCTTACAGAACTCAAGGTTTTGATGCTAACCAGATGTAGCCTTCTTGAAAGAAGCTGTGAGCATTGAGTTGGTCTGTGCCCTAGCCAGTAAGCATCCCTCCCAAGTGGCCCTAACAGCCCAGGACCAGGAGGTAGAAGTAGAAACCTTCTCTTACCTGAAGCGACACATGTGCTCATACCAAGTGAGCTGCATGGGAGTCCCGAGTGATAGGAGCCTCAGAAACGTGCATGAGAGTCAACATTTACTTTCAATGTTTACAAACCTTGTAATGAGTGGAACTGCGTCAGCTATGACTCTCTTGTGTGTAACGTAAAACAGCACATGATCCCTTCGATGGTGTGTGTGGGTCATTGGTCCAAGCACTGACGGGTGCGGGGCGGGGGGAGGAGGATGTGCTCCCCAGAGTTCAAAGGCTGCAGTTAGGGTACCGCTCAGGTTGTCTCATCTGAAGTCCTCGCTAGGGAAGCAGCTGCCTTCCAAGCTCATGTAATGTTGGCAGCATCCAGTACTGTGGCCCAGGACCACTTGCAGCTTCACAAGTGGCAAATGAGAGAGTCTGTCAGTGAGGCTGCCAGCAGACAGTCTCCCATAGGTCACATGATCGTGAGATTGCCATCCTACCGTATGGCAGAGCCCACTGATCAGCCATAGCATCAAACAGCAGACACTGACTGCCTCCCGGTTGTGCAGTCTAGCTGCCAGTGGGCAGTTCCTGCCGAGGTCCTCCATGAGACTCTAACCTTGCTTCGTTGTGTGGGTGGCTGGCAATCCACAGTGTTTGTCGACTAGCAGCAGCAATGGTGCTCTGGTCTCTGCCTCCATCATCGCACACCTTACTTCTTGTGTCGAGGTCCACCTTCACTGTGTTCTCTTCGGCGTCTCCTTTTCCTTTTATTGGAAGGACACTAGCCTCACTGAATCAAGAGCCTGCTGTACTCCCAAACGAGGACATCTTAATTAGATTATGTTTGCAAAGATCTCATTTCTGTGTTTGCTCGCATTCCCGTGTGGAGACACAGTACATAAAGTGGTGTGGAGGATAGACGGGTGTGATGGGAAGCCTTGCCACAGGTACAGACGCCTCTGGTGCATCACCGTGCTGGAGGGTTAGAACTGCCCTTCAGTGCCTACTCTTCTGCCCCTCTTCTGCTGTTACTGCCCTGCAGCAGTGACCGAGATTGACCCTTCAGGACCATGACTGCTCACTAGGAGTAGAAAACAGAAATGAATGTGCAGTTATGTAGATGATTTGAAGAGAAAGGTATGGTTTAAAAATGTAACAATGATACAAAGATCAGGATGTACAGTTTCAAAGGTGCAGCAAAATTATGTAAACGTAAAAATGAGCTGTTATGAAAGGCATTATGAATAATGGGGCTGAAACAGACATCTTTATTTTAAGAAGCATGGTGTCATCGGGGTGTACACCTTATTTTGTCAAAAGTGATTATTATATAATGATGAACATATAGGACGATTATCTTCTGAGTATTAAAGACCACTTTGCCACACTTACTCAGTATTGTTATGTGATGCCTATGGGCTGAGCCGGAAGATACTTATGATTTAGAAACTAAATTAATAAAATTAAGTGGTTGGGAATTTTACCCTTAGTTTGTACAGACAGATGTTTGCTGTGTAAGCAACTCTTCAGACCCCTTGTTGGACCCATTTCTAAAAACAATTTTTAAAGCTAAACACTTGTTCAGGTGTGTAGTTGTAGCTGCCTGGGAGGCTGAGGTGGAAAGATACTTCCAACCTATGAGTTTGAAGGCAGCCTAGGCAACAGAGAATGATCTGTTTCAAAATACACAATGCACGTGCACCCCCACACATGCACACATCTACAAATGCATGCACTTGAGTGCATGTGTGCACGTGTACACACAGACACGCATGCAGCAGTTCTTGAGGCTTCACAAGTCCTTTGCTCAGGGCTCTGTCTCTAGGAGCATCTGCTGACGATGCCACACTGCAGAAGCAGTTACCTAGGCTCTCCCCTTGGATGCTAGGAAGAACTTTGCATCCCCTGTGAAACCGTTCCTTTTTTAACATTTAAATTTTGCTAAGCTTGCATTTTTTTCTTAAGCATCTTGATTTTAAACCTTATTATAAGAAAAAAATAGACTTTCTGCTAGAGTTAATAGAACACACACAAACACACACCATGCATATGTATAATTTAAATGTAGTGAGTGCTAGAAGTGGAACTTGTCCTCTTCAGACAGATTGCAAAAAATTAAATGCAAGCTCACAAAGTGAGGACTGCCGAGCTCATGCGCAGGGAGAGAGGCGAGTACGAAGGCTGCACTGAGCTGATGTCCCCAGCGCCAGGAGGTGCTCTACGGGAGGGGCATTCAAGGGACATGCAAGGGAATGTGCAGAGAACATTGTCACCTATCACAAATAGGGAGATGGCCAGCTGAGGTCCTACTCAGGGCCACAGATTTTAGTAAGAAATTCCTGTTCGGCTGTAGTAGAAAAAACAGTTGCAGAAATGTCCTCACAGTGTTTAGAATGTGACTGATGGTTAGGAAAGGCAAGTCTTTTCATGCCCCGACAGCCAGAGCAGTGGAACATGACAGGCAGAGAGGTCTAAGTTGTTACAGAGCACAGGGCAGACAAGTCGACAGCCTTAGGACACCCCCTACCAAGTCTGTCCATTCTGCAGTTCCCTGGGATGCCTGCCCCATGCCTGTCTTCTCCTCTGTAACCCTCAGCCTCAGCTGCTGACTTTGACTCCCACTTCCCTGAGCAAATCACATTGTCGAGGGGAGCTTCCTTTCCCTGCCAAATGCAGAATCCATGCATATTTGCATGGACTCTGCCTTACATTGTTGTCGTGGTTTAAACAGGTATGGGCCCCGTCGACTCATGTGTTTGAATGCCCGTAGGGAGTGGCACTCTTCAGAGGTGTGGCCCTGTTGGAATAGATGTGGCCTTGTTGAAGGAAGTGTGTCACTGTGGGGGTGGTCTTTGAGGTCTCCCAAGCTCAGGTCTCGCCAGTGTGACGCAGCCTCCTTCTGCTGCTTGTGGATCAAGATGTACAACTTTCAGCTACATCTCCAGCGCCAAGGTTCCTGAATGCCGCCATTTCCCTCCATGAAAATATTGGACTAAGCTTCTAAACTGTAAGCCAGGCCCGATGAAATGTTTTCCTTTATTTGTAAGCATTGCAGTGGCCATGGTGTCTCTTCACAGCAGTAGAAACCCCAGCGAAGACAATTGTGTTTCAGTTCTTAGAGCGCCCCTGCCCAAATCTAAGGCAGGCCTTCTGCTGTGTTCTGAGTTGCAACCCGCTCTTGCTTTCCCTTATAATAATGCACCCTTATTGCTGCGCACAGTTTCTTTCTCTTCTCTATGTCACTCCCACTAACAAAAGCACACGGGTGTTTTCCATCCAGAACTCCACCGCTCTCTAATCCCACATCCTCCTGCGGTAGCCCTAGTTCTCTGCCCAGCTGAGAAGACTCTTTTGGACCTGCTCTGTCGGGTATCTGCCCAGCTTTGATGCTGGAACTCTTTCAGGATTGCCAGCTGTCTCTGTGTTGCCACGGTCACTGGTTACGTCTCTGCCTCCCTCGTAAGCATTCAATTTTGGTCTGAGCTGACACTGTGTTTCCCATAATCCCTGTACTATCTCTCCCAGACTTTCTGCTGATGCCGCTCCATTTCTCAGTCTTTTTCATTCTGTCTACTCTTTCTGCACTTTTACCCTCAGGGCATCCTCATACATTTGACAATCAGACACATCCAGATGTATTCAACTTTCCTGTTGAACGCTGTATTCCTTTTCCATAGTAACTAACCACAGCATTACTCAACCCGTGTTCTCTCCTGAAAAGGCTGAAATAAAAATAAAGTCAGCATGTCAGTTCACCTGGGATGTTATCTAGAGGCTTCCTTTCTCTTTCTGGTTAATGGGATTGCAGTCCAGTGCTCTCACGGCTGCTGGCTCTGAGCCTAGAGGTTTCCATTGGCTTGTGACTAGTTCAGTTTGATAGCCCTCACTGGTCCGCTGAACACGTTTGGTGCTTTAAATCTCCATACCATCTCCTCTGCCTTCCTCTTCTGCCTTTAAAGGATTCACATGGTTACAGATAATCCGGAATAATTCCCCTGTTGTCTTGAAGTAGTTACTAGTCAATTATATTTGCAAAATGCCTTTTTACAGTGCAGTGGGTATGACAATAGGGAACAGAGGAGTTCTGTCCAGATTATTCTCTTCCTACCATATATTGCTACTGAGTCTCCATGTCACTGTGCTTGATGAGATGCTGTTATCACAGCACTTGGGATGCTGAGGCAGAATGATCTTGAGTTTAGGGTCAGTCTGGGCTGCACAGCAAGTTCAAAGTCAGCTTAAGCTTCATAGTGAGCTGGAGATTTGATTTAGTGGTAGAGCACTTGTCCAGCATGTGTAAGGCCCTGGATTTGAGTCTCTCTCTCTCTCTCTCTCTCTCTCTCTCTCTCTCTCTCTCTCTCTCTCTCTCT
>NC_022034.1:26998101-27000216 GCF_000317375.1 Microtus ochrogaster | reverse complement strand
TCCCTTCCTCCCTCCCTCCCTCCCCCCTCCTCTCCTCAATCTTACTATTTCTGAGACAGAAACTTTTAATTATCTTTAACCTGTTTCTCTACTTATTTTTTCCACCTCAAACCTGCCATTTAATTCAGAAACGTAAGAATCACCCTCGAGTCCTTGAGTTCCCTTATCAGCCATCCTGACCCAGAGTCCCCTGTGTGAACAAATCTTGTTGGTGCTTCCTCCAAAATGCACATCAAATCCTTCCCTCCTCCATTCTCCCCTCCCCTCCTTCCACAGTGCTGGGGGTCAAAACCAGACAAGTACTTCGCCACTGAACTGCACCCCAGCCCTCTCCCCAGCAGACCCCATGTGACCGCGCTCTCAACAGCTGCCCTGGCCCCTGACTCGTCTCTAAGTCTCCTCTCTCAGCCTCATCGTAGCTAGCTTGATGGATGTTTTTAAAAGTTAAATCAGATCTCACCACTCTCCTCTTTAAAACAAACAAACAACAAAACCACCTCTTCCAGGGATTTCCATTACATTTAAAATCAAATTTCTCCCATGACCTGGACTGTGGCTCCATCTGCGCGTGGTCCTGGGCTCTTTCCACTGCCACCACTCTGCAGCCTTCCTGTTCTGGTTTTGCTCAGCTTGTTTGCCCTTAAGGCCTCTGCAGTTCTCAGTTCTGCCTGGGCAGGGCCAAGCCTCTGGGTCTGTGGACCACATCCGTCATATCCTTACAGTTGGCTTGTTAGCCTCCGGCCTTTTCCCTAACTGCCCAATCCCTGCCCCTGTCTCCTCCTATCACTGGCATATTCTACACTAAATTTACATCTTCTGAAAATACCTTTCCCTCATGCACACACACACACATATACACACACACGTACACATACATATACACACACGTACACAGAGGCACACACAGACACACATAGATGCACACACATAGACACACACACAGACACACACATACACATAGACACACATGGATGCACAGAGACACACACACACACAGACACACATACACACAGAGACACACAGACACACACACACACACACAAAATTTCTTACTAAATTACACAACTCTAGCAGCCAGCTTCTTGTTAGTCTTGTATCTCCAGTAAAGGACACAGAAGGTTCTTGAATGAATTCTTCCTTTTCGGTTATTAAAGTCATATGTGTTAATTTTGGAAAGTACAAAGTATCTCACAAATAAACCATGACCTCACCTGCAGATATAGCCACTTGTTCATGGTTAGGCAAACACGATTGCTCTGCTTTCATTATGCATGTGATTTATAATCTGCTCTTGAGACGATGTGAATAACCTTGGTGGCATTAACTACTCTTCTGCAGTGTGATTGTTTAGTAACTGCTTTATCCTTTGTAAGTGTTAAAATTTAGTTAGTGTGCATCAGAGATCTTCCTGAGCAAATGTCTTTGAACAGCATCGTTTCCTTGTCTCCTAACTTCACTTATGTAGGATGTAAAATTCTATTTCCTGGGTCAGAAGGTAGACATGTCTTTCATGGCCGTAATGTACTAGTCTCATCAGTGTGACAAAATACGTCACCTAAATCAAAAGGAGGAGGACTGGTTTTAGTCCACATTTTTGTAGAATTTGTCTGTCTTTGGCCTTGTGTGCTTGGGCTGAGTGTCACTGTGGCAGGCCCTGAATTGATGAAGGAGATTTCCCACCTAAGTAGAGAGGAGTACGGGGAGAGGCCAGGCAGGGCAGTTCCCAAGGACATGTTCTCCCCCCCCCCCCATCACGCCCAGAGACCTCCTCCAGCCACATAGGCCCACCTCCTGTTTTCACCACCACTAGTAATGCCCCAGTCCCTGGAAGACACTCACAGACACACTGATATGCTTTGCTGATCCAGGAGCCTCTGGGGACGGTCAAGCCAGTGATCAAGGCTGCCTATGGCACAGGCACAGTTGCAGATTCCTTCCGAAAAGATTAATCAGCTAATGTGCCTTTCTACAGAGTCTGAGAGCACTCGGCTGAAAGCCTTTAGTGGACATGGGTTAGTCAGCGCTTTTTTGATAAACAGCAGAGTTGGGTTTGTGCAGGTCCGTGGTTCAGCGTTGTTTGTGCCGTGTCTTCTGGGTGTTGATCTGTGTGATAAA
>NC_022034.1:26996993-26997766 GCF_000317375.1 Microtus ochrogaster | reverse complement strand
GTGTCTTCTGGGTGTTGATCTGTGTCCTTCTTACATCTCAGTCTTTTTCGTCTCATTAATGGCGCCAGGTGGGAATCGAATTCCATTCTTCCTTCTCCCAACAGTTGGAAAGTATTATTTATTGAGCAGTAGTTCCTTCTTTTGCTGATAAGACATTGCATCACCACAAACTTAGTATTATTATAACTGATAACTTAGTTCCACAATGTTTTAGACAATTAAAAATATTATGTTCAGTCTGGTGCTATTTCAATATAATTAGTAATAGAACTGGTTAGTATAATCGCTTAAATAGCATTTGAAGGATTTCTAGGGATTTCTGGTTTTTACGCCTAATTGAGAATACAAGCAGGTTCCCATTGCCCACATGCTAGCTGCACTGCAGAGGACCAGCCTCTGTTGAACACTCGATCATACCCAAAGTGCTGCCATCTTGCAGGAAAAGACTAGTTTATTTTGTAGTTGAAAGTGTTCAGCTAGGCCAGTTATGGTGGCTCATGCCCTTAATCCCAGCACTTGGGAGACGGAGGCAGACAGATCTCTGAGGTTGAGGCCAGCCTGGTCTATAGAACTAGTTCTAGGATAACCAAGGCTACACAGAAAAACCCTGTCTCAAAAACCAGTGGGGTAGGGGAGGAGGCTTGGGCTGGAGAAATGGCTCAGTGGCTAAGAACTCTTCAGAGTTCAATTCCAGCACCCAGATGGCATTGTACAACCATCTATAGCTGTAGCCCAGATAGCACTGTACAACCATCTATAGCTGTAGCCCAGAT
>NC_022034.1:26989630-26996607 GCF_000317375.1 Microtus ochrogaster | reverse complement strand
TAGCTGTAGCCCAGATGGTAGTATACAACCGCCTATAGCTGTAGCCCAGACGGCAGTGTACAACCATCTGTAGCTGTAGTCTCATGGGATCTGATGCCCTCCTCTGATTTGCAGGTGTGAAAACAAAACAACCACAAACATAAAGTAAATATGTGTTAAAAAAAAGAAGTATCCAACCAATATTCAGGCTTTTTAGGGTGGCCTTCTAGCCCAAGCTTAGGGGACTGTGCCACCATAGAGAGACTTCCTGTTATACCAGCAGCAGTGGCTTCAATAACTCTTTCTCTGTGTTTGCCATGCTTGTTAAAATTTTAAGGAAGATGCTGTTATATTTAAAAGGTGAAAGAAATTCTTTGAAAGCATGGCTGAAAATGGAAAGTTGCTTCAGATAGTAGTGAGATATTCTGGAGTACTGTATGAAATGAGTTATCAAGTGACCTCAAGTCTCTTCAAGAAGCATAGAGGATAATTTACTCTGAGAGTAGGATGTTTACTTTGATGCTGTGTAAAGAGATAAAAATTGGGGCTGTGATGTCTGTGTCATCTACTATGCATTTTCTCTCAGCCAGTAGAAGAAAAGGCCCAAAGATACTCAGCATATAAGCACATTCCTTTTATTTATTACATTTAGCCTGAAAGGCAAGTGCTGTTTTAATAGAATGCTTCCTGTCAAAATACTAATAATAGGCATACATATCTGATATTTCATTTGCTTTTGCTAAAATGTCAAGATAACCCAGTACTAATTTAGATGTACACGTTTGCTGTAGCTGCGGGAAGCAAACACATTTGATGTTACCAGTCCCACAGCAGGCGTTTCTCCTGTGCGTCCCTCTTCATCCTCCACTCTTTCGGAAGGAGGTCGTTCTGTCTGTGACACACTTGAGCATCGAGGCCTCTGAGAAAAGAGTGGGAAGAAGGAACTGAGGGGAGTGACAGAGGGAGCCAGGGAGGAGAACGTGTGGACTGGGGAAGGTGGACACCATGAATGCTTCAAGTGTGACTGTTTGCCACAAAACATAACGAGGAAAGGGACACGGGGCATGTGGCAGTCAGGTTGTCAGGTGACGGCAGGTGGGGGAGGACAGTGTTGGGGTGATCGAAGAGTTAGGATGAGGATGCTATTCATGTGCCCTCACTGTCTTCATTGTCACCGCAAAGGCCAGCTTTCCAGCTGAGGGGCAGAAATGCTATCAACAGTGTCTCTGTTGATGAAGGGGTCAAAGCAGAACTCTGCGGCTGACTTGGTCAAGGTCAGCAGCAGAATTTCTATAGGAACTGGGTCATTCTGTCTTTAGAACAAAGTATGGTGTTTACTTGAGACAAGATAACAAATGCTGATTATAGGTTTTTGTTTTAAAAATAAAGCCACTCTAAATGTTGTGTGACTTTTAAGCTAACGTTCAAGAAAGGCTCTATGTCCCCTCTCCCTTGTTCATGAGAGGCATTGGGCAAGAAAGAAGCATCATTCACAAGCAAGGTTTTCCTCCTCAGAACATGGATGTCTCTGTCTCTCTCTGTCTCTCTGTCTGTCTCTGTCTCTGTCTCTCTCTCTCTCTCTCTGTGTGTGTGTGTGTGTGTGTGTGTGTGTGTGTGTAAAGTATATAGATGCATCTTCAGAGATCTGGTCTGTAAAATTACAATTGGGTCCCTGTCTTCTGGGACAATGTCCTCCTGGGTTGACTGCCTCAATAATGGGTTTTCTGAAATACATATTTTTGCTTTTTAGATGCGGATAGACAAGATTCCATCAACCTCTTCCTGGGCGTTTTCCACCCCACAGAAGGGAAACCTCATCTCTGGGAGCTCCCCACAGACTTCTACCTGCACCACAAAAACACCATGAGCCTTTTACCAACGAGAAGGAGGTATCTGCTCCCCCAGCCTACCGTGTGAACTCAGACTTGCTGCTGCTTTGAGTAACTGTTGCGGGAGATGAGCACACAGGGTCCAGCAAGGGGTCTTAGCGTGTGTGCTGTGGCTCTGGGCTTGGTGGTTTCCAGGTGAATTTTCAGGACTCTGTCACGGGTTGTGGTGCAGATCCCCTAAAGCAAGCCAGCAACTTCATTCTTGAATGTTTCCCATAACTCAGAAAGAAATCCAAGCCTCAGGGAGTCAGTCTTGGAGTTTGAAAGCGACAACTGAGCAGTGTTTCCTTTGTTAAATCAAAGTGGCAGTTATCAGCTGGTGCTCGTCTTCCGACCTCAAGAGCTCCGAGTCCAAACAGGAATCTGAGTGCTGGTTCCAGTAGCACATGGCCTCTTCCGACAGTTTGGCCTTCTGGAGCCGTTCCCCAGCGCAGGCGTCTGGGATCAGTGAATTAGTAAGAATATTCTCAGAAGAGCTAGTCATGGAGGTGCGTGCCTTTAATCTTAGCCCAAGGGTGGCCGAGGTGGTGGGATTGCTGTAAGCCTGAGGCCAGCTTGGCCTCCATAGTGAGATGTGTGTCAGCCTTTTAGCTCATAAGATCCTCCTGAAAAGAAATGAGCAGTTTCCCTGAAGCAGGGGAACTTAATATGGTGTTACACAATGTGAGCTTGCAAGCTGTGTAAATTTGAGTTGGAATAGTTGCAGGCATGTGGCCACAGACACCCCTCGGAGCCTCATTTTTCTCAGGTGCAAGATGCAAATGGCTGCGTGCCTGCCTCACAGAGTCGCCCTTAGCACTTAGCTATGGGGTTCTTTAGTGTTTTAAGTAAGGATCCTGTGCTGATATGTTGTGCCTCTTGAGCAGTATATGGGAAGTTGAAGCATGGCTCATTTCCTTTCAAAGCGCGTGCTGACATCAGACTCTCCCAGTCAGGTTGATATGGCAGAGTTGACTTATCAATACTCTGAGTTACTGCCCGCCTGTGACTGTGTGCTCACACCACAGACAATCAATCATAAGCTGCGTGTTGCTGAAAGTCTCAGGGTTTATAGGTTTCTCACCAGCTCATATTGGAATAAATGCCCTTTTTCTCTATAAATGAAGCTCTGTAAGTTTTAAAATTGTAGCTATTGTTGATGACATGTGTGTAAACACTAGTATTTCACTTTGCTGTACTTGACTAGAGGTCAATGTGTTGGTTTTCTGAAATGTTACATTGCCCAGTACCGAAGCTTTTAAGATGCAACTTGGAATCGGCCAACGCGCCGCTCCTACTGCAGAAACTATCTATTCATTCCCAAGTATATCGCTACTGCCTTTCCTTGGGTTACATAACTGAAGCGGGTAGTTTTGGGGTTCTATGTGTGGGAACAAAACGAAGCTGGTGTTACACCCCCGTTTCCTCAAATAGGAAGCTGGGGTGCAGGAAGAGTGTGTCTTGACTGAGATCATTCAGCTATTTAGATGAGTCAGCAAGAGCAGTTCCGAGCCCCACAGTTCTATCGAGGGGTTCACTCCATACTCTACTGTACTTGTTTTTCCTTCAATACCAGAGCCTGTTTAACATAAACCATCAGTTGATGTTCCTCGTAAACCGAGCTTGTCACGCTGAGTGGATTTCAGTGTTTGGTTGGGGATTTTTTAGTATCACCAGCTGTGTAGGTTATTCTGATGACTGTTAAATCGGGGTCCTTTCCTACAAAAATCAACGGTTAAACCAGAGGCAACAACAGACAAGAGTGTGGGACTCAGGCTAGCTCACTTGGCACTGAGTTTGAGTTTCTGGGAATAGGCCCTGGAACCCCTTCCTGGCCCTGGGACCTTGTTTTCTCATCAGTGGGAAGGATATGGCACTGGATCTCGGGTCATTTAATGGCGTAGGTGAAAAGCACAGTCTTGAAGCAGCAGGGCCCTGGTACACCTCCTGTTCGTTGACACCACAGCCACCTTTTACAAAGTCAGGCAACTGGTCCAAGTCTGCTCCCTTATCAAGAGAACTGTGCTTCCCTGGGGACCAGCTGAGATCATTGAAAGCTTAGCACGCAGTGGGTCCCATAGGTGTTAATGCTGTTGTTTTCTAAGGAAACACCCTGTACATTTCAGCATTCCTTAAAATCATAAGGATCCCCATAACATCTGGAAACTTGGGCACTGTTTCTTCCTTTGTGTAATGTCATAGCGATCAATACTTGGTCTTATATTCACCTGCATTTTCAGACTTGGTGACTGTCGTGTATCTACACTGTTTACCCATGCTGTAATGCGTTTACTGATAATGGGGGAGGGCGGGACACAAGACCCACTCTACCAAGGATTCAGGTGGTTTTCCAGTAACTGCTTCTGCGCTGCTACAGGGTATGCCCTGGCATTCAGGGAATGCCACATGTGCTGAAGTGCTCAGACCACTCACTGAACCTTTGCTCGAAGCCTGGTTAATATGTCATATATTACCCCAGATGCCGATGACACACTTATAGTGTCCCCAGCCTGGTATTAGATATCACACATCAATTATTTCATTTATTTTTTTTTAGTTGATTTTCTGGCCCTGCTCAGTCTGGTTTGTGAGTTTCCTGTCTACCCGGAGAGTCGCCATCTACCCCATGTTTTGTCAGCCTAGGTCTGAGCCCAGAGTGCACCTCTGCCCTCTGCGGGGAGGTGGTGATTGTTACACAGCTGCTCTCAGCTTGGCCTGAGATTTGCTTCACTGGAATCTTCTGTGCTGACCCCTCAGCCCACCAAGCCCTTTGGAAGATGATTCCCTCATCAACTAGATAATCCTAAATATTTAAAGATAAATCCATACATTCAAAAACCTCTTCCTCAGATTTAATAGCCCCTGATGCCCCTTCTGTTCCTCGGGGACTCCAGTGTCCATGGCACTTTCCCTGCGTGTAGTCAGTTGACATTAAAGTCTGTCCTAAGCTTGCGGCCATGCCTGTGGTAGGGGTTAGAGGTTGGCCTGGTTTTGGTTAGTGATTGTGAGACCATGGAGATCACCCCTCTGCTTGTCCTCAGGTGTAAGGCTGCCGTAGCTGTGACAGTGTTCTCTGAGATCCTGATCTCTTGGAACTACCCCATCCCTCGCCATGTCACACCGCCATGTGAACACCATTCTGGTCATGCCAGTGCACACTTTGTCTCCACAAGAAAGAAAACATTGTTCAGTATATCTTTTATTAATTAAATGCTCCTATAGTATTAAGAAGTATATAAAATACTTCTTCAGATCTAATCAGCTTTCCATCTTGATCTCAGTCTAGGTCTTGAATGAGAAATGCCGGGTTGAACCTGTGGGGTGCCATCTGCTCATTTCCTCCACGTCACACCGTCTGGCACTTCATGGTTGGGATCCTCAAGCAGTTGTGGGTCTTAAGGATGCTGTTGCCCTGTCCGTGTGTCTGTCTTGTTCAGTGATATTGACTGCTTTCTTCATGTTCACCTATCTTGTTCTAAAGAACTCTCGAGGTAGCTTGGAGAATTAAAAGTGGTTCATCTTAAGTTCTCTTTAAGCTAAGTAATCCAGTGGAGTTCATCTCTCAATTCTAGGGACTGAGAAGAAGAGAGAGATTTATGGGGTGCTGCACACAAAGGAATAAATTCCCAGCATCCAGTCACTTGTCTGGTGATGCTTAGCCCCGTGCAGGTGCTCTCTCCCCTCCAGCAAACGCCCCTGGTGGCAGAGGTGATGGAAGGCATAAGATGGTCCTTGTCCTCTCTCTCATCCTCTGTCTGTCTCAGTTCACCCTCTCCACGGCGTGTCTGTTTCATGGGCTTTCTTTCTGAGACTCACTCAGAATATAGGCTTTTTATATTTTTAACTCACTTTATATTTCTTAGAGAAATGTAGTCTAATAATATCGTGTAAAAACTTACAGCCTAGGCTCGAATCACCAATACAACAGTATCTCTTAATTCTAGTTATCTTTCTGTCTTAGTTAACTTTTCTATTGCCGTAAAGAGACATCATGACCAAGGCAACTTAGAAAAGAAAAGAAAGCATTTAATTGGAGGCATGCTCACAATTTCAGAGGGCGAGTCTGCTGTTATCATGGTGGGGAGGATGGCAGCACGCAGGCAGGAGAAGCAGTGGAGAAGTAGCGGAGAGCTTACATCTGGTCCTCAGGCAGGGGACAGAGGGCTGGGGGTCTGGCATGGGCTTTTGAAACCTTAAAGCCCACTTCCAGTGATTCACCTACTCTAACAAGAACCCCCAAAAACAGTTCACCAACTTGGAACCAAACATTCAAATATATGAGCCTCTGGGAACCATTTGTATTCAAAGCACCGTGTCTGTATAGTGCGTTCCAAGTTAAAGCTCGTTCTTTAGACAATGTTTGCTCCTTTTTCCTAAGCAAGCCAATTGTAAGCAACGTATTTTTTAGCGAGTTCATCATATACTAGTTGATATCTTCTCTGCTTTCTTCCTTTGCCTGATGCCTGTCATCAGAGAATAAAAAATACACACACTCTGCCTCATGTGCATGTGTCCCCATGCACCCCACTATTCTAATAGTTGGGCCCTGTCTTTCTCTGCCCACAAGAGAAAATGAAATTAGCATGAATGTGGTTTATTTGTATATACAAATGTATCTTGTTAGGTTACTCATAACCTGTCTCTACGGAAAACTTGAATCTGACTTTGCTGGTGTTACGGCCACCTTTGCTGACATGTGGTTGTCGGGAGCTGTCTTCCCCTTACTTTGGGGCATCAAGAATGCATTTTGCGTGCTGGCTTCAGCAGCACATGCATTGAAATTGTAACGATACAGAGAAGAATGCATGCAGCCATCTCCAGTGGAGTAAGATTATATCTCACCTGCACCAGAGATAACCCTCTGCTTGGGCTGCACTCCCTCCTACATTGTGTAGTTGTTTCCAGTGTAGTAATATAAATGCTTCAGGCAGTGTGTGATACAGTATAGGTGATGGAAAACCACTGAACAATTAAATCAACCCTCTGTAAGTGGCAGACTCTTCCCAGGTCTTTTCATGGTGCCAGGCCTGCTGTTAAAAAAGCAGCTCGGAAACGTCTTGCAGGGTTACCGGGTGGCACGTCAAAACTTGGGGACCCCGGGCCAGTCTTCCTGTCAAAACTCGGGGACCC